>NW_023411210.1:0-15785 GCF_903995425.1 Onychomys torridus
GTTTGTATAGAAGCTCAAATTGAATGATTTCATTGTAATGTATGAGTCATAAAATACATGTAGTAATCACCAGAATTATGTGGCTATATTGTCAAAGAAGCAAACATTTACAATGTTGTATCATGCTTATTGTTTTATACGTATGGATGGCACATTTATGTATGGCATATTTTAGAATGCAGTGACCTATAATGATGTGCATGTCGACATCACTCAGGAAGAGTGGGCATTGATAGATCCTTCACAGAAGAATCTCTACAAAGATGTGATGCTGGAGACCTATAAGAACCTCATTTCTGTAAGTAATACTATAAATTTTCCTCCATAATTTAAATAAGGGGATACCTGTTGATTGATTATTGATGCTCTTCTGCAATTCTGATTGAGAATGAGAAAGAATGAGCTGAATAAATCAGATTTCAATCTGAGGATCACTGAAGATATTAATGTAAAAATTTCAGTTTCCTGTTATAATTGATATATCATTCTTGTCCTATATTTTAGTCTACAATTGGGAAGATCTTAAAGTTGAAGAACATTGTCAAAGTTCTCAAAAACATGGAAGGTAATTTTCTTGTAAAAGCTGATAGAAATGGGCTTCTGGATATCTATCTATCTATATCTATATCTATATCTATATCTATATCTATATATATCTATATATATATATATATATATATATATATATTTCATCTGGAGGTTTTAATAAGATGCAACAATATAAATAATCACAGCTTAAAATGCATCGATGATCAATAAATGTTCATAAACACATGTACCTCAATGGCAGGAAGGTGAATTGTGTATGTAAGTGATACTTTTAAAAAGGAAGACAAAAAATCAATGGCTTAACAGAAATCAAAATTTGAATAATAGCTTCATCAAAGCTATCCTGTACAACTGACAATCCATTTAGTTTCTTAGTATTCATATTATAAAAAATATACTCATTGAATATGTGATAAGAATACCTGCACAACCTTGTAATATGCAAATAGTCTATAGTATAGTTGCTCATATAGTTGTTTTATCTTTGCTAATTTTAGTTAGATGGATAGTTAGAGTCAAGAGTTAAGGGGCGGGGGAGTTGTTGTAGAGAAACATTATTCCCTATTCCACATATTGATGAGGAACAGAAAGTCCAACTGTAAATGAAATGTGTAAATATTATTGTTTTTATTGTTTCTTTAATAGTTATATCATAAGTCACTCTGGGTACCAGCTCTATGAACATAAGAATATGGGAAGAAGCAATGTACATCTCTCAATATGAGAACAATTAGAAGATACATAGTAGTTCCATGGTGAGTAAACTTGTTGAATGTGATTCAAGTTTACAAACAACAGGGTTTCCAGCTTCATTCAGAATAGATCAACAAGCACACCACAGAAATGCCCTATGAGTACTAAGACTGTAAATGCTTCTGTTTGTCCTGGTTAACATTCAACATGTAGCATGACTAACAGTATAAGAAACTTTATCAATGGAATAACTGAGGTAAATGTCCAAATTCTCTTTAAATATGTGAAAAACCGCAAGGAAAAATGATGCTATAAATGATCCAGGTAATAAAGGGATGTTCAAATATGCAAAGCCATCCTTAATGCAGGGGAACAACATGAGTGTAAACAACATGTTAAAACCTTAAGATCTCAGTTCTCTTTATATTTAGACCAAATTGTAATATTAATTCATGCAGATATAAAGACTTGGCAATGTAATGAATGTAATAAAGCTTTTAAATGTTTCAATTGTTATTGCAGGCATAAAAGAAGTCATACTACAGTGAAATCACATGAACATACTGAGTGTGGTAAAGCCTTTGAATGTCATAGTCGTAAAGCCTTTGCATTGCCCTATATAAAAACTCATACTGGAGAGAAACCCTATAAGTATAATCAATGTGGTAATGCCTAGTCAAAACACAAAGTAACCCTGTCACTGTAAAATTTTAGTGTGTAATTAGTCTCTTAAAGCCTTTCAATATAACATTAAACTTTGAATATCTGAAAGAAACTCATACCAAAGGAAATCTGAATGTATATAAATTCTTATGATCTTCAGCCAAAATACTTAAATTCAATTTCAAAAAATGAATTATTTTGGAAAAAATCTAAAATGTGTCAATAATCTGTTCAAGCATTATAATATCTCTTTTTATTTTGTTTACATATTTCAACAAATGTGGACAAAAAGCCTATTTAAATGACAAGTAACATTTTAGATTTCATACTTCTGTTCAAATACAGGAGATAATGAATTCTGATCTAAAATTTCAGAGATATGCCTTTCCTGTTGCTATGATAATAGATCATATCTATGTGAGTTCAGAAAAGGGTTTAATTTTGCCCTGGGTTCCACAGAAATACTTGAACCTCTCAAAGGTGTCATGAAAACAAGTATCAGATATGGCAGCTAAAAGAGGCACCTAAGAATTCACAATTCTTGTCCTGCAGGATAAAGCTAAAAGTATAAATTGGAAATGGTGTGCAGATATAAATGCTCAAGCCAACACTCATGACTGATTTCTCCAGCAGAATACCATTTTCTAAATTTTCTCAAATGATATCACAGACTGAAAATGATAGATTACTCAGACTTCAAGACTTCATGTTGGCTTTCTGTTACATGGACCAATTCATGATGGAGAAAAACTCTATAATCATTTAGATGCCTCAAAACCCATGTTACCAGAATGATAATAGAAAAATATTCATGATTGAAAATTAGTTTAAAGATTTGTTTTTATTTTAATTATGGTGAGTGTGTGTGTGTGTGTGTGTGTGTGTGTGTGTGTGTGTGTGTGTGTTCTTCTGCACATATATATGTGCATTCTGGTTCCCAAGAAGGTTAGACCCTTGGAGCTTCTTCTTGCAAGAATAACTGGAAGTTATCCAAAACCTGATCTTGCTCCAGGGAATGAACTTGAGTTAAAGGCTTGGCCATGTCTCTATCCCTGTCAATATTTTAAAGCTTTTTATATCATCTTGATGTCAGGAAATAGATAGGTACTCATACAAAAGAAAACACTATTTATGTAAACAATTTGGTTAAGACTTTAGACTACATAGTTGTTTTCAGTTTTAATAAAAAAAAATCTTGTTTTAAGTCATTTTCCTCGTAGCTTTGATGTAAGTAAATTATTAACAATTTTCACTAAATACTGGTGTGAAAATCCCATTGTGGCCTCTCTTTTGCAACATTTGAGTAAGGTATTGAAGTGTGGGACATGTGTGGCAAATTCAAATAGTAAAGTTTATTTTGTGGTCTTTATATTTCTTCTTTGGCTTTTGTTCATCTTTCTTTGCCCTTTCACTTATTCAGAGGTATTTTTCTGCTGCCTTGTATTGAATGGGATGGCTATCTATGTGGTTCATTTTTATTGAACTCTCAGGCAGTATGTGATCACACTTTCCAAGAAAGTGTGTTTGTGAAAGGGTGATGGATTTTTGTTCATGGTTGTATATTTTGTATTTAATATTCACAAATGTGCTTGAAATGTTTGTTATCCAGCCTGGCTTGAATGTAAGTAACTAGTCATGGATACATTAGAATTTAAAGTCCTTGTGTGTGAGTCTCTTGAGAACAATTCTAGGGGTAGATGATGTACTACCGTTGATTGTTGTTTTGTCAAAACTGTGGGTGAAAGGGGTTGGCTAAAGAAACCCAACCTGACCCTGACACCCAGAACTAGAAAAAGATGGCTCAGATATGGCCAGTGAAAGGAAACTATTTTGGCTCAAATCAGGCATCTCTGCCCCTAGCAAACTCACTTGTGAAACCAACCAATCACAGAGCAGGACTGTTGAATTTTGGCCCAAGGGCCCAGGACCAAGGAAAGAAACACAGCCTATGTTTGGGACCTGAGCCAGAGAAATGACCCAAAGAAATATGCCCTGACTCTGAATCTAGTACCAAAATAACACTCTTGGTCCCTTAAATCAGAGTCAGTGAAAGAAATAAGCCCTCATCTTAGAGGCAGTGTCTGAAAGCCAAGAAATGCCAGTGGATAAAATACAGTTTGGAAATCAGGGCCATTTCTGTCCCTAGTCCACATAACTGGCCAATCCCTGGCAGGAAAAAAAAAACTGACCAATCACAGGTTGACTCTGCCCCAGCATATCCTACATATACTGCCCTGCCAAGTCAGTTGTGATCTGTTCTCTCCATCCTGTTAGAGGCAGCTAATCCCCAGGACTCTCCCTTTCCAAATAAATCTCTTTCTCAAAAGAGTTTTGAATGTAAAGATCTTCATTCACTGTTGTACAGAAGAACCATGCTGGGGTGTCTCATAGTGGATTCAGCAAGTGGGGGGCTTAACAAAAGATCCTTGCTGAAACATCCCATAGTGAACCCCATTGGTAACACTCAAAATATAGAGGGCATACAATTTCTCAACCCCTAGGAATTGATACAGTAGAAGAAGTGGTCCCAAGCTCCTGAAATCCTCTCACATCCCGAATGTCACCCTTATTTGAGGAAGTTTATTCAACCTCTTTGTCACACCATCTCCTTTTTCAGACCCCAGCTACTGTATGTCAGTTGCTCAATGATGCTCAGCCTGACAGCTTTGGAGACTGTCGGGTATGTGTCCCTCCAGGGTCAAATGCTCATTCACCATTGGTGACCTCACCCATTTTCCTATGAGATTCTCTCACCTTACCATTTGTTAATTGCTTTAAGCCAAATATCTCTACTACCCCTTATGTCTCTCACATTCTTCTCTTTGGCATTACTGATGGCTTTAAGACCTCTGGAATACACTTTGTGTTTTCTGTGGATTCTGCAGACTACAATAATTCTATTACCCTTGGTACTAACACCTAGCCCCTATGTCCAAACATTCACAAATCCTCTATTCTATTTGGTACTCTCATGTTTATCACTGTTTACCTGCTAGGTGGTCTGGGAGTCATACCCTGGTATTTCTATTTTGTAAATTTGGGGTGGAACCTGGTGAACAACCCTTGCCAATACCCAACACCAAGTTCACAGCAACAGGGCATAAAAAATGAGCCATCCAAATAATACACTTTCTTGCAGCTCTTGGGCACAAATGCAGGTACAGCCAAGGGAAACAGGAATGACTACTCCCCTAGCTATTTACCTTCAGCTTTCCTCACAATTTTTCCAGGATTTCCAATGAGTAGCTTAGACATCCTTACCTTTCAGGAACTAATAGAATCACTGGCCACTGTAGTATTACAAAATCAAATCAGAGAGGACTAGATTTATTAACAGCAGAAAGATGTGGTCTTTGTCTTTTTCTTGAGGAAGAGTATTGCTTTTATGTCAATCAAACTTTTTTAGCCATACTAATTGCACCCTGCCTCATAAACTTCTTGGTTAGATTTCTTAAACAACAGATCCAAAATATTTCTAACCAAACTCTGAACATCAATATTACAGTATTACCAGCCCCCTATTGACAAAGCCAGAGAGCTGCTGAACCTATTTATATCCTGAGGGGGAAGATCAAGATTGTCCCAAGAACCTCAATGCCCCAAATAACTAAGAAGTAGTCTCACAATAAACTAACCCCCTTTCCGGTCCCTAGCTGCTGATTACTCTTTCCAACTCCTAACTACTAATTACCCTTTCCAAATCACAGCTGCTTATTAGCCTTTCCATGGCACAGTGGTTAGTTCTAAATAAAAAAGGGGAGATGTGGGGGTTGAAAACTAGCTAGAGAAACCCACCCTGACCCTGGAGCCCAGAATGAGAAAACGATGGCTCAGATAACACCAGTGAAAGAAAAACAGTTCGGCTCAAATCAGAGACATCTCTGCCCCTGGTGAGCTGGCTTGTGAAACCAACCAATCACAGAGTAGTATAGTAGAATCCTGGCCTTAGGGCCCATGACCAGAAAAAGAAACACAGTCTATGTTTGGGACCTGAGCCAGAGAAATGAACACTTTATTCCCAAACCCAAAACTGAGGAAATATGTCACACAAAATAACATACTTGGTCACAAGAATCAGAGTCAGTGAAAGAAATGAGCCCTGGTCTTTGAGGTAGTTTCAAAAACCCAAGAAAGGCCAGTGAAATAAACATGGTTTGGCCCTGAAATCGGGGCCATCTCTGTCCGTAGCCCACATAATTGGCCCATCCCTGGGCAGAAAAGAAAACCTAACCAATGCTGGGTTGACTCTGCCTCCAAGACATCCTATATAAACCCACCCTGCCTGGTCAGTTGTGAGCTGTTCTCTCCACCCTGGTAGGGGCAGCTACTCTCCTGTACTCCGTCCTTCCCAAATAAATCTCTTTCTCAAAGTGTTTTGGGTTTGATGATCTTCATTCACTGGTGCACAGAAGAACCTTGTTGGGACATCACAATGTGGATTGAGCAAGGAGGAGCTGAACAGAAGAACCTAGATGAGACATCCCTTAGTGGATTGAGCAAGGACAAGCTGAACAGAAGATCTTTAGATGTCTATAAGTGCAAGAGTAAGACATAGCTGAAAAGCAACACTTTTCTCCTGACTACAGAAGATTCCTAACATTTTTTGCAATTTCTTAGCCAGGAGAAGCAGAACTTTGCTAGGAAACAGCCTTAAGTGGGTTCTGAGTGAAAGCTCAGCTGTAGTGGCTCTCCAGGAGAGGAGCACAATTGCCTATATCCTGCAGGGAGACAATCCCTCATCTCAGCAGGTATATTCGTGACTTTCTGAACAGTCAGGATACCCTGATTTTCTTGAACAGTCAGGATACCTCCCCTTCTGAAGCAGTTCAGCCCTAACTTTCCTTGAGAAGTCAGAAAAACTCTGCAGGCCTGAACTGTCTCCTTGCAGTTTCAGCCATCAGAGCTGTGCTAAACAGTTCCAGGTGTCTAGGATACTTCAGGACAGACTTAATGTTCTGAGTAGCTTGAGGTGTCCAGGATACCTTGCCTCCCAGGCTGACTGTCTCCTTGAAGTTCCAGTTGTCAGGGTTGTTCTAAGTAACTCAAGATGTTTTCTGACTCCCAAGTAGCCAGGATACATTTCTTCAGAGTTGGAAAACTCACATTTTGCTGTTAAAATCTAGAACCAAATCCAGAGTTGTTGCAACCATTTTACTTACAAATACATTTTAATGATGTTTGTTTTAAAATACTTAACAAAGAATATAAAAAATCTTTAAATACTTCATGTGTGTATCCAAAGAAACATTTTTATCTATGTGGAAGATATGTAATAATTTAAGTGAGTCAGAAATCAACTGTATATTTCACAATAAAATTAATGTGCTATGAATATGTACACATTATTTAAAGTTCCATGCATCTTCATGTCCTCATCTGTTATGCATTTGGCATTCATCCCAAAATATCATCTTCTAAGGGAATTATCCAGTGATGCCAGATAATGTAATAGCACTGAGATTTATTTTGTGGGGTCTATTTTTGTTCAACTTCGTATGGTAATCAACATAACATTACAGACTTGCACAAGAAAGACATTTCCATGACTTCTGTCCCATTTATGCTCAAATAAGATCATTTGTAATATTAAATCAATAAAATACCATCTTTTCAGATGTTAAACATTTTTTCTATGAAAAATAATGCAAAGTGGGGAAATTGAATGATAAATCCTATTTGTAAATGAAAATAATATATTGGCATCTCTTTTAGTATTATTTTTCTATTTATTGCATGTTGAATTATTTAGTTTATTCTGAGGACCAAACATTTATTCACAGCACTTTCTCAGACCAACAAGTCAAGTGAGAAAATAGTTTGATTGTCAGTAATTAGTCATTGATATTTATAAATTCATAATCTCAATTGGGCTTAGAGTTGCATGCCTGTGATCCCAGCATTTGGGAGGGTAGCATGCCACTCTCTTAATTTGAAGTTAGCTTGGTCCATATAGTGAGTTCCAGGAAACCCAGGGATATGTAGAGATACCCTATCTCCAAAAACTGCTAAAAAGAAAACAAGAATCTCAAATTATGGAAGTTATCCTAATATAATCTGACTGGACTCTTACTGATTTCAACCAACACTTTTGTTATCTTTACTCATGTTATGGTAGTAAACTTTTTTAACAATGAAAATATGACACAATGTGTAGAGTCCTTAAACAGAGGTATAGAAAATCAATGAATCCTTTGAAAACCATCTGGGGACTTTCATCACATTTAAAAGATAGAAGACAAAAGGAACAATGAGGCATTTTCTTAATTGGTATTTTAGTGACGTATTTGGGAGCTGGAGAGTTTTCTAAATATTACTGTTCTTAGGTACCACAGTTCAGTTCTTAGCATCTACCTCAAATGGCTCAGAACTACTTGTATATGCAGATCCAAGAGATCTGATGTATTCTGGCATCCTAGAGCACACAATATGCAAAGGGTAAAAAGACAGATATTTATGTGTGTCCATAGTTTAAAAAAATGTTTTCTTCATGTTTAAGTTATTTTCAAGAGTGTCTGTTTCTCAGTGCCTGTAGTTACACACAATTGTGAGCTGTCTCTTGGTTGTTGGGAATCAAAGTCAGGCCCCTGTGGATGAGCAGTCAATACGCACAAGTGTTGAGCAAACTATTTATCCTCATGAACATTTCATTACAGCAGTAAGATGTGAATGGACAATCCTGAATCCATCTTGACTCAGCCCTGATGATCCAGAAGAGATACAAGCTGATGGCATCATTAACTCATTTAGATTGCATGCTTAAATAAGTTTCCATGCCTAAATTTCCACAAAGTGAGAGAAGAGTACAAAATGATCAGGAATGGAACAGACAATCCAAGTTTTTTTTTGTTTTTGTTTTTGGTTTTGGTTTTTCGAGACAGGGTTTCTCTGTGTAGCTTTTTTGTGCCTTTTTCCGGGAACTCACTTGGTAGCCGAGGCTGGCCTTGAACTCACAGAGATCTGCCTGCCTCTGCCTCCTGAGTACAGGGATTACAGGCATGCGCCACCACCACCTGGCATCCAAGTTTTTTAAAAGCAGCTGACAGCTTGACCAAAGCCACAAGATTGAGTTTATCACCATTGTCATAAATGAGCAGCGATGAAAGCTGGCAAAGGTATATGTCATGTATACACTTGATGGAATTTATAACTCTTATACAGAGACAAAAAGAACTTGCAGGTATAAAAACTGATCTGTCTGAAGGAGATCATACTTTGCTTCCCTGATGCCCAAAAATCCTTCAGTTAGAAAACTGTTTTTGTTGTGAATTAAGATGACATCCAGGTTGTCAGGAGATCCTGAGACTTAAAGAGAAGTCTCTCTAAGAGTGGGACACTCAGGCATTTACAAAGAGCTGTAAAGTATGGAGGGATTATTAGGGAGGGAACTTTGGGTGTAAAAGACAAAATATGAATCTCAGACAACAATACTTGGTGTGTACCTGAGGAAAAGCTGATTCTTACTGTGCCCTCTTTATACACTCACCTGTGATGGGTTAGCCTTCCCTTTTCTTTCTTTCTTTTTTTTTAAAAATTTTTTTGGCAACCACCTATACCTGTCAATGACAACAGCCTGCTCTCCTCACTTTGCATCTCTCCTTAGACCTTAATGTGCCTTACTCTCAGGATTAAAATGTTTCTAGAAAAATTGACTCCTTAACTGACCACATGGCTGGAGAGACAGTACCTGACAATGGGGGAAGGGTTTAGAGATGGGAAAATTCATTATATGACTTCATTAGATTAGTCATTTTTGTTTATCTTTTGCCTTCTTCCTAAACCTTTTAAGACCTAAAGAATGTATTAGGTACCTTATATATCCATAAGAAAATTAGTATAACTCAATAAATATCATGTTTTCATTGTTCAGTAGTAATGTGCTTTCTTTTTTTTGATTCTTTTCTTCTCTTTCTTTCTTCCTTTCTTCTTTTTGTTTTAAAGTATAACATTATTAAATATCTTTGTCTGACCTGGGACTCACTTTATAGATTATACTGCCCTAGGTCACCAGAGAGATCTGCCCACTTTGCTTCCAGAGTGACTGCATTATAAGCGCACACATCACAAGTGGATAACGTAGTTCACTTAAAGTGCTTAGTAAGGATGAATGTCTGAGCCTGGTGTCAAGGGTACAGGCTCTGGCCCTTACTAAAGTAACAGAAGATGGCTCCCCTAAAATTGACCTCTCCTGCTTTTAAGTCTATTGTCTTCCAACTATGACTTTTAATTGTTTTACTTTATCATCGATTCTGTTATAACTCATCAAGGGAGTAGGAGAGGGTTCTGTCTATATTCTCCCAATGATGAAATCCATGTTCAATGATATATTTGATTTTGTATATGTTTAAGTGTATCTGCTCATCTCACTCATCCTGCTGTGGATATCACTCTGTATAAATAAATCACTGATTGGTCAGTAGCCAGGCAGGAAGTGTAGGCAGGACTAAGAGAGAGGAAAATTGGGAAAAAAGGAAGGCAGGGGAGAGAGACACTGCCAGCCACCACCATGAAAAGCAAGATGTAAGGTACTGGTAAGCCATGAGGCACATGGCAAAGTATAGGTTAATAGAAGTGGGCTAAATATAAGAGTAAGAGCTAGACAGTGGTAGGCCTGAGCTAATGGCCAAGCAGTTTAAGTAATTTAAGTGTCTGTGTGTTTATTTTATAAATGGGTTTTTGAACTAACAGGGATTTGCGCGGGCTTTAAGATCTTACAAAGTTCACGATACCCAAAGCGTTTCTCACTATTAACTAAAGAGCGTTTATTAAGAGGAGCTGTAATTTCTATCAGTGTAATGAGCAGAGTTGAACTGCAATGCGGCCCGAATGAGTAGGAAACACAGTTCTGTTTTTAGCGCATACTCGATGGTTCTTGCTGCATTGGAGATGCTGGAAAGAACAAGCTTGCTTCTTGCGTGAAAACAGATTGTGTTTCATGGATGAGAACACTGGTCTGAATTTCCCTTCAGAAACGGATTTAAACATCAGGATCTGTGTCTTCCTACAAGCAAGAGTTCATTTCTGGTAAACAAAGAGAATTTGGGGCTCAAATGATTGTACACAGTTCAGAAACCCATCGTGATTCTCACTATTAACTAAAGAGCATTCATGTAAGTGGAGCTGTGGTTGTATAAGTTGCATATGCAGACTTGAACTACATATGGTCCGTATGAGTAGGAAACACAGTTCTTTTTTTCTGGGCATGCTCATGGTTCTTTCTGTATTGGAGACGCTGGAAAGAAGAGCTTGCTTATTTCGTGAAAACAGAGTGTGTTCCATGGATCAGAACTCTGGTCTTAGTTTCCCTTCAGAACGGAGTTAAACCCCAGGGTCTGTGTCTTCCCACAAGCCAGAGTTCATTTCTGGTAAACCCAGTGAATTTTGGGCTCAAATGATTTTACAGAGTTCAAGAATGCAACGCGATCTTCACTATTAACTTAAGATAATTAATGTAAGAGGTGCTGTGGTATGTATCAGAATTCATAAGCAGTGTTGAACTACCTATGCTCCATATGAGTAGGAAACACAGTTCTTTTTTTTCTGTGCAAGCTCATGGTTCTTGCTGTATTGGAGACGCTGGAAAGAAGAGCTTGCTTCTTGTGTGGAAACAGAATGTGTTTTCAAAGAGGAGAACACTAGTCTGAATTTCCTTTCAGAAACGGTGTTAAACCCCAGGAACTGTGTCTTCCTACAAGCAAGAGTTCATTTCTGGTAAACCAAGTGAATTTTGGGATCAAATGATTTTACACAGTTCACCAACCCAACGCTTTTTCTCACTATTAACTAAAGAGCATTTATGTTATAGGAGCTGTGGTTTGTATCAGTTTCATAAGCCGAGTTGAACTACATGTGGTCCCTATGAGTAGGATACACGTTCCTACTTTTCTGTGCATGCTGATGGTTCTTGGTGTATTGGAGACGCTGGAAAGAAGAGATTGCTTCTTGCATTAACACAGAGTGTGTTTCATGGATGTGAACTCTGGTCTGAATATCCCTTCAGAAACGGAGTTAAACCCTATGGTCTGTGTCTTCCACAAGCAAGTGTTCGTTTCTGGTGAACCCAAGTGAATTTTTGGCTCAAATGATTTTACAGAGTTCTAGAACCCAACGCTATTCCTCACTATTAACTAAAGATCGATTTATGTAAATGAGCTGTGGTTTGTATCAGTTTCATTAAGCAGAGTTGAATTACATATGTTCCGTATGAGTAGGAACACAGTTCTTTTTTTCTGGGCCATGCTCATGGCTCTTGCTGTATTGGAGATGCTGGAAAGGAAGAGCTTGCTTCTTGCGTGAAAACAGAGTGTGCTTCACAGGATGAGAACCCTGGTCTGAATTTCCCCTTCAAAACGGAGTTCATCCACAGGATCTGTGTCTTCCTACAAGCAAGAGTTCATTTCTGTTAAACAAAAGAGAATTTTGGTCTCAAATGATTGTACACAGTTCATAAACCATCGCGATTCTCACTATTACCGAAAGAGCATTTATGTAAGAGGAGCTGTGGTTTGTATCACTTTTATAAGCAGAGTTTACTACATATTTTCCGTATGAGTAGGAACACCGTTCTGTTTTACTGGGCATGCTCATGGTTCTTGCTGTATTGGAGATGCTGGAAAGAAGAGCTTGCTTCTTGCATTAACACAGAGGGTGTTTCATGGATGAGAACACTGGTCTGAATATCCCTTCAGAAACGGAGTTAAACCTTAGGGGGTGTGTCTTCCCACAAGCAAGTGTTCATTTCTGGTAAACCAAGTGAATTTTGGGCTCAAATGATTTTACAGAGTTCTAGAACCCAACGCAATCCTCACTATTAACTAAAGATCATTTATGTAAGATGAGCTGTGGTTTGTATCAGTTTCATAAGCAGAGTTGAACTACAAATGTTCCGTATGAGTAGGAAACACAGTTCTTTTTTTCTGGGCATGATCATGGCTCTTGCTGTATTGGAGATGCTGGAAGGAAGAGCTTGCTTCTTGCGTGAAAACAGAGTGTGCTTCAAGGATGAGAACCCGGGTCTGAATTTCCCTTCAAAACGGAGTTCATCCACAGGATCTGTGTCTTCCTACAAGCAAGAGTTCATTTCTGTTAAACAAAGAGAATTTTGGTCTCAAATGATTGTACACAGTTCATAAAACCATCGCGATTCTCACTATTACCGAAAGAGCATTTATGTAAGAGGAGCTGTGGTTTGTATCACTTTTATAAGCAGAGTTGTACTACATATTTTCCGTATGAGTAGGAAACACCGTTCTGTTTTACTGGGCATGCTCATGGTTCTTGCTGTATTGGAGATGCTGGAAAGAAGAGCTTGCTTCTTGCATTAACACAGAGGGTGTTTCATGGATGAGAACACTGGTCTGAATATCCCTTCAGAAACGGAGTTAAACCTTAGGGGGTGTGTCTTCCCACAAGCAAGTGTTCATTTCTGGTTAAACCAAGTGAATTTTGGGCTCAAATGATTTTACAGAGTTCTAGAACCCAACGCAATCCTCACTATTAACTAAAGATCATTTATGTAAGATGAGCTGTGGTTTGTATCAGTTTCATAAGCAGAGTTGAACTACAAATGTTCCGTATGAGTAGGAAACACAGTTCTTTTTTTCTGGGCATGATCATGGCTCTTGCTGTATTGGAGATGCTGGAAGGAAGAGCTTGCTTCTTGCGTGAAAACAGAGTGTGCTTCAAGGATGAGAACCCGGGTCTGAATTTCCCTTCAAAACGGAGTTCATCCACAGGATCTGTGTCTTCCTACAAGCAAGAGTTCATTTCTGTTAAACAAAGAGAATTTTGGTCTCAAATGATTGTACACAGTTCATAAAACCATCGCGATTCTCACTATTACCGAAAGAGCATTTATGTAAGAGGAGCTGTGGTTTGTATCACTTTTATAAGCAGAGTTGTACTACATATTTTCCGTATGAGTAGGAAACACCGTTCTGTTTTACTGGGCATGCTCATGGTTCTTGCTGTATTGGAGATGCTGGAAAGAAGAGCTTGCTTCTTGCATTAACACAGAGGGTGTTTCATGGATGAGAACACTGGTCTGAATATCCCTTCAGAAACGGAGTTAAACCTTAGGGGGTGTGTCTTCCCACAAGCAAGTGTTCATTTCTGGTAAACCAAGTGAATTTTGGGCTCAAATGATTTTACAGAGTTCTAGAACCCAACGCAATCCTCACTATTAACTAAAGATCATTTATGTAAGATGAGCTGTGGTTTGTATCAGTTTCATAAGCAGAGTTGAACTACAAATGTTCCGTATGAGTAGGAAACACAGTTCTTTTTTTCTGGGCATGATCATGGCTCTTGCTGTATTGGAGATGCTGGAAGGAAGAGCTTGCTTCTTGCGTGAAAACAGAGTGTGCTTCAAGGATGAGAACCCGGGTCTGAATTTCCCTTCAAAACGGAGTTCATCCACAGGATCTGTGTCTTCCTACAAGCAAGATTTCATTTCTGTAAACCAAGAGAATTTGGGCTCAAATGATTTTACACAGTTCATAAACCATCGCGATTCTCACTATTACCAAAAGAGAATTTATGTAAGAGGAGCTGTGTTTGGTATCACTTTTATAAGCAGAGTTGTACACATATTGTTCCGTATGAGTAGGAAAACACCGTTCCTGTTTTACTGGGGCATGCTCATGGTTCTTGCTGTATTGGAGATGCTGGAAAGAGAGCTTGCTTCTTGCATTAACACAGAGGGTGTTTCATGGATGAGAACACTGGTCTGAATATCCCTTCAGAAACGGAGTTAAACCTTAGGGGTGTGTCTTCCCACAAGCAAGTGTTCATTTCTGGTAAACCAAGTGAATTTTGGGCTCAAATGATTTTACAGAGTTCTAGAATCCAACGCAATCCTCACTATTAACTAAAGATCATTTATGTAAGATGAGCTGTGGTTTGTATCAGTTTCATAAGCAGAGTTTGAACTACATATGGTCCGTATGAATAGGAAACACAGTTCTTTTTTCTGGGCATACTCATGGCTCTTGCTGTATTGGAGACGCTGGAAAGAAGAGTTTGCTTCTTGCGTTAAAACACAGTGTGTTTCATGGATGAGAACAGTGGTCTGAATTTCCCATCAGAAACGGAGTTAAACCACAGGATCTGTGAATTCCTAACAAGCAAGAGTTCATTTCTGGTAAACAATGAGAATTTTGGTCTCAAAGATTTTACACAGTTCAGAAACCCAACGCGATTATCACTATTACTAAAGAGCATTTATGTAAGAGGAGGGGGGTTGTATCAGTTTCATAAGCAGAGTTGAAGTACATATGGTCTGTCTGAGTAGGAAACACAGTTCTTTTTTGATGGCATGCTCATGGTTCTTGCTGTATTTAGAGATACTGGAAATAAGAGCTTGCTTCTTGCGTTAAAACAGAGTGTGTTTCATGGATCAGAAACTCTGGTCTGAATTTCCCTTCAGAAACGGAGTTAAACCCCAGGAGCTCTGTCTTCCCACTAGCCAGAGTTCATTTCTGGTTAACCAAGTGAATTTTGGGCTCAAATGAATTTACAGAGTTCAAGAACACAACATGATCCTCACTATTAACTAAAGATCATTTATGTAAGATGTGCTATGGTTTATATCAGTTTCATAAGCAGAGTTGTACTACATATGCTCCGTATGAGTAGGAAACTCATTTCTTTTTTTGAGGGCGATGCTCATGGTTTCTTGCCTGTATTGGAGACACTGGAAAGAAGAGCTTGCTTCTTGCATGAAAACAAGGTGTGTTCTATGGGACGAGAACTCTGGTCTGAAGTATCCCTTCAGAAACGGAGTTAAACCCCTAGGGTGCTGTGTCTTCCCACAAGCAAGTGTTTCATTTCTGGTGAAACCAATGTGAATTTTGGGCTCAAATGAATTACACTATTCCTCTCTT
>NW_023411211.1:0-25582 GCF_903995425.1 Onychomys torridus
GAGGAGAAAAGGGAAGACCATGTCCCTAACAGACTTTCTGGCTGAGGATGAGGGGAGGTGAGTTGGTGAAGGAAGCACCTTTGACCCCAAACCAGTCAACTGGACTAATGAAACAGATGCTCTGGCAGGATGTGCCCATACACTAGTTAGTAATGACAAGGATGTGCATCAGGCCCCTCTGATTGGCCGTTCCACCCTGTTCACTGCTCCATGCACTGCTAGGGAACACAATGTGTGCTGGAGTAGTCTTCCAATCTGTTACGCTCTACTGTTTTCCCAAGGAATCTGCCCTATGATGATGGGACAGACAACCTCCTCAGGAATTCTCCAAAGGACTAAACATCAGTGCAGCACACTTACCTCATGAACCCAGCAATCCAGAAGGGTTGAAAGGCTTTGGATGTGCTGACTTGGAAGAGCTCGGTCCGTGCTCAGTGCCCTCAGTCTCAGTGAGTAGTCTCTAGGAAACAGAAGGCCTGGAGGTGTTTGCTGGAGGATAAAGACAGGATGACTGTTCTTTGAATACCTGGTAGAAATCAAGATTTTGACAAAACAGATGCAGACTGTAGGGCCAGGACCAGCACACACAGCTTTGATAACCATCCAGCTCAGAGAGGCAATGATCTCTTGGCGACAAGTATTGATATGATTAAGATTGAGACCAGTACTGGGATGGGCTTTGGGTACTAGGATATGCATTGGGTACTGGGATGGGCACTGGGTACTAGGATGGGCATTGGGTACTAGGAGGGGAACTGGGGTACTAGGATGGGCATTGAATACTAGGATGGGCATTGGGAACTAGGATTGGCATTGGGTACTAGGATGGGCATGGGTACTAGGATGGGCATTGAGTACTAGGATGGGCATTGGTACTAGGATGGGCATTGGTACTAGGATGGGCATTGGGTACTAGAATGGGCATTGGGTACTAGCATGGCATCAGGGTACTAGGATGGGCATTAGCCAGAGTATGCATGACAATGGGGCTGAGATTGACAGATTCCAGAGGCTGCAGAGTCCATGACTGAGGCTGCGACTCCTTGACAGGCAGAAGAAGAACATTTGGTAGTGGAATCTGTAGGGTGATGACTACAGAGGAGTCAGGGGCCACCATGAGACCAGGAAGAGAGACAGGATGACAGGGTATGGAACCCAGAGATGATCTCTCTCTCAGAATGATTATGGATGTGATGATAGAGGTATCCCCACATGACCCAACCCAGGTCAAAAGCCTCAGAGTACTCCTGAGGAAGAAGGCTCCTCGTTGAGCACTTCCTGGTCCGGCTGAGTGGATTCTGTGGAGGAGCAAAGACAGTTGACACAAGCTGCTGGAGAAGGAAATGGAAGAGCAGCAACAGAGAGGGCAAGAACAACTGGCAGCCTCAGCTGGGTGAGCCAGAACTGCAACCAAGGTCCAGAGGAGGAGGGGAGAAGAGGGAAGGGGAGCGGGCATGTAAGTGGGGCAAACGCAAACGCATTTTCAATCTCAGTAACACCAGAAGCCATGGCCTGAGGAATCACTGCTTTTCTCAAGGGAGCCATCTCCGACATCATTGATTCCTGCTCCACCTTTTCTACTGCCCTCCCCTCTGGAGGTCAGAGTGTCTAAGCTGATGGACTGGGGTGGTGAACAAGGGGTGTGTAAATAGGGGGGATTTGAGCTGCAGTCCTTCAGCCTTGGGCTTGGGTGTTTTCAGGTGTCCATTGTAAAAAAGGACTCCAGACCTTAGCCACAGCTGACACAAATGATGGAAGCCCCCACCATTTCAGGTCATGAAATTCAGCATGTAGACAGCACCCCCTGACAAAAATGGAAACAAAGACTTAAATCCAACAAAGTCTCTGGTTTTCAGAAAGTCTCTAAATTCTCTTTATTTACTTCTGTATTTCTGCTCCTGGTTAACTGTTCTAAATGAAGTATGTCAACCCAGGATATGGTTTTTGTGCTTAAAAGTTTCACCCTGAGAAAGGCTCAGGGCTACACTGGGATACTGAACACCCAGTGTAAGTCACTGGCCGGCCCATACAGAACTTCTTATTGGCATAAACCAATGTCTGAGTGGTCCCCTTGGTGGCTACCCCACAACACTGTAAGTTTCCTTTACTGGAATCGCACAACAGTGCTCGGGTTATCATGTGACCAAGATGGTGTGTGGTAGTCTGCTTTGGGAGTTGGTTTCTTGACTTCCTTCAAAGTGGAGAATAGGGATTGGAGATTTAGCTCAGTGGTAGAGCGCTTGCCTAGCAAGCACAAGACCCTGGGATCGGTCCTCAGCTCCAGAAAAAAAAAGAAGAAAGAAAGAAAAGAAAGAAAGAAAGAAAGGAAAGAAAGAAAGAAAAGAAAGAAAAGAAAAGAAAGAAAGGAAGGAAGGAAGGAAGGAAGGAAAGGAAGGACAAGGAAAAAAGGAAGGAAGGAAGGAAGGAAGGAAGCAAGGAAGGAAGGAAGGAAGGAAGTGTAGAATAATGGGAAGAGCAGTTGAAGGTCCTGGTTTCCCTGGCAACACTGTAGCTTGACCTGTGTGCTTTGATGTGCACTGCTGTAGGCACCAACTCCAAAGATGGCAGGTGTTCCTGTTGCAGGAAGTCAGGGTACCTGCAGGAAAATGATTCCCTGGTATCCCGTGTGAGCCCTAAGCTTACTGTGCAGGATCCATGGTTTAGTGTGCTGCTGCAGTGGACATAGCAAGCCACTTATCCAGTGGACTTGATGGCCAGTAGCTAGAGAGTGGGCTTTTAGAGAGATACCCATGGTTGAATGCGGTCATGGACAATGAAAGGTAGTTTGCCCTCTTTGTCTATTTTTCTTCAGATAATTGCATCCAAGAGAAAGTGGTTCTATCCCTCTCTCCCACTTTTGCTCCTCTGTTAAAATAAAACAAGGGTTGACTGAAGCTCCTGAACATATGTAAAACTTGTACAAAGGTGTCTTCTGTGAAAATGACTCACAATCTGTAGACATTACTTAGGAGATGCCTTGAGTTGGAAAATCCCATCCTTGGGTTGAGAGATTTTTGGCTTTCTCCAAATAAATTGACTCTTTAAATATAAAAAACAAAGATTACAGCAGGGTCATGCTGACACTGTCGTCCATTTGGTCGCATGTCACCATCTCTTGTGCTGCTGGTTGTTTCTTATTACAGTTTTCCCCAAAAGTCAGCAATATTTATTTAACCAACCCTGGAACACACCTCTCCTGCCTGTGAAAGAAACCTGGGACCCCTGGTTCTCATGAGTCTGATTCTTCCCAGAGAAACAGTTGTAGAGAGTCCTGAACATGCAGAATGCGTTCTCCAGCCTCCCATGGGCAGCGGTGAGTCAACCCCCTCTTGCTTTTACATGGACAGACCCAGAGTGAGCAACTTACTTGGATCAGGTTGTCCCAAGGATTTGAAATTCTCCAACCCTATTTGATGAGATATTAAATACTGACCTCCAGCTCTTCCATCAGAGTTTTCCTGGGACCCACACTCTTTACAATATATATGCTTACCATACCTCCTCCTGGCATCTAAAAACTAAAATAAAGTATAAAAGGGCCACTGAGGGACTGCTGCATGAGTTAAAGACCTTGGGCCACAGAATGTCGGCTAAGAAAGCCCGACTTCGTACATAAGAGGCTTCCTATCTTGGATACGTGTTGAGGAGAGGCAAAAGAAGCCAGTCTCAGAGTAGGATTGCTGTCATCCTTCAGATCCCAGCTCCAAAGACTAAGAGGCAGGTTCAAGTGTCCCTAGGTGTGGTGGATAGGTATTGCTGCCTCTGGATACCAGAGTTTGTGGAAATAACAAGACCTCCACACAAGGTGGGGAGGTCACTGACCCCCTCATCTGGACAGACCCTAACCAAGAGGCATTTGGAGCTTAAAAACAGCTCTGACTTTAGCTCCAACCCTAGCACTTCCAGATGTCTCCAAACCTTTTCATCTGTGTGTCCACAAAACAAAAGACATTACAAAAGACATTCTAACCCAAACTTTGGGGCCATGTAAATGCCTGTGACATATATTTTCAAATCTTTGGACTCTGTAGACTAAGGATGGCCCACCTATCTAAGAGCTGTGGTGGCTATTAATCTAAAGAAAAAACAAAACAAATCAAGTTAACTCTAGGTCAGGATCTTACACTCACAGCATCCCACACTGTTGAGGCTCATCTCTGAGGAACACAAAAATGCTGGCTGTCTAATGGTCATGTGACTCAGTACTTGGCTCCAATCTTAGGCCACCTTCTAGTCTGGTTTAAGAAGCCCACTGCCTTCAATCCTGCTACCCTTCTGCCTGATTTCAATACACAGGTCCTCATCCATGACTGTCATAAGATGAAAGATTAAACAGTTACTTTAACTAAAAATGTTTTTAGCCCTAGCCAGGTCCCTCAGTCCAGAGAGTAAAACTGATTGACATGACCCAGGTTCAGATGGGAAAAAGGAAAGTTCATCACATACATGAAACAGTCACTATGCTTTTACTACTGTGCATGTCCACAGCATGATCCGTAGAAAAAGATGGCCTCTCACATCAGGGAAAAAGGCATTAAAAACAAAGAGAACATCTTGGCTCTCCTAGAGACTATTTGGCTGTCCTCTAGGAATACTTGTGGTCATGTTTTCTTATTTACAGTGATTGTTGACCATGTTTCTTTTGTCAAGTTCATTTGCACTGAAATCTGTCCCCTTTTATTAGCATGACTTTAGCTAGTCAGTCAGAGAACATCACAGTGAGACCATGAAAGCATCCACACCCACACGAGCTGCAGGCTAGCTTGTGGATCCTCTGCAGAATACCGAATAGACTGGAGTGTTCACAGACCCTTGAACAGTCTCTGGGTTGAGCAGCAGGATGGAGCTGTGGACTCAAATGCTTGGAGAAGTGGAGTAGGGGTCTCTAACCTTGGGTCTGTCCCACCTGAACATCCTGAAGATCTGCCAAATGTCACTCAGAATGGCTGTCACTTAAAAGGTTTCAATGATCTAGAGGTAATTTTAACCCAATGGAATGTGACCTTGATGCAATGGGAAACATTAGCTGAATGAGCTCTCTGGGGAGTTGTGTGGACACCAGCATCCTCTAGTGGAGGGGTCAGCTGCCAAGATATCTGGTCACCATGGTCACCCTATTACAGTCCAAACACTAGAGAAGAGATGTGGCCCCAGAAGGGCATTCACCTCTCTGCTGGTCTCCTTTTTAATAGGGGCTGGAATCTTCCTAATGTGCATGTGATTTTGTGGCTTCTGAAATCATCTTCCTAGTCAGGATAGACAAAACTCCCATGATGCAAAGCACAGGGAAGAGAGTAAGCATGCTGTGTTGATGGCCCTGGGTTCATTCCTGGGACTGATGGACAGCCACTGCTCCCAGATGATTATAGTCTGGCCACTTGTAGCCAAGAACATATGAATTGTCTTTGCTCATTAGGGAACAACCTGGCCCTAGTTAACAAGTGTCATTTCAGGAAGATTCCAAGTTGTAGATCCAAGTGCCAATATAACTTCTCAGTCTTTGTTCTATGACCAATTGTAGAACTGCACATGATGGAAGCCAGAAGCCTAAGTGACCCTTGACATACATGCCACCATATTTGAGCTCCTCTCCTCTTTTCTTAGATCTAGGCCTTGCTTAAGTCTCCATAGCACCGAAACCTCTTCTCACAAATACCAGAACCTCTTCTCAGAAATCAGGTGACTGTGCTACAGTTAGGCAAGAGTAGATAGATAACCACCAGAGCAACATTCCCTGCTGTCTGAACAACCCATGATTAAAGTCCACTCCCTGCTAGCACCCCCTTTTGCCCCTGTCTATACCTAAAGAGGAAAATAAAATTTTGGAGCTTGATCACACATCCTGCCTTGCTCTCATTCTTTGTGTCTCTTGTCCCTCTCATTTGCCGGCCCTCCCCTTAGGTCTCTGTTGAGTCTAATCCATGAATGTAATATTTTGTGTCAAAGCACAGATAACTTTGCCCTCAGTTTGCTGCATGTGTGATCAATCGTCAGGAGCATCAGGCACATTTGCTGAGTGAACCCAGTAGCTTTTGGATTAAACCAGAGTGAGATGTCCCAGAATTGACCCAGAAGGGTGGGAAATCACACCAAAGACTTTCTGCTCATTATTGTGAAAGTTGTCTACAAAGTTCAGTCAAGGAGAAGACCTGGCCTCACATCAGTAGATTCCTGAGTGGGAGAAGGGACTGGTTATGAAATTCACATCACCAGGAGCTCTGCAGCAACCGTCCAGGCTACCCCCCACACACACACCTGAGTTAGAAGACAGAGGAGAGTTGGCTGGTGTCACTGTTATGTCATAGGAAAGTCTCAACTCCACTGCAACTAGTGTGGCAGATCAACCCAGATATACAGAGCCACATCATCCAGCCAGTCCACTTCTGAGTCAATGTACACAAGCAACAAGGAAAACAGAGACACAGATGCATGTCCATTCTCCCACATCCATAGAGACTTGATTGATCCCTGGATGTCCATCGTGAGAGGAACAGACCTGAGAATGTGGCAGTGTGTCGAATGGAAAAATCTTTCAGCATTAAATGGGCAGCAAATTCTGGCCCACACACAACGTGATGAAACCTGGGACGTTAGCATAAATCAAATAATCTGGACATGGAAAGAGAGATGCTACATGTCTCTTTCGAGAGTACTATGGGGAAGTAAGATCCTGCAAGGGAGGAACCAGTAGAGGTTGGAGAGGTTGTGGAGAGAAGTTTTACATAAGGGTTCATGTCAGTCCACAGATCAGCTGATCTGGATGGTGGAGATGTTGCTTACACAGTAAGAATGCGGCTGACATGCTACACACATACACACACACAAACACACACACACACAAACACACACACACACCACAGTGCTTACAGTGGTGGGGAAATGTGTATTTTACCACAGCTTCAAAAATCTACTACTTTATTCTTCTCTCATACAATACATCCTGATCACAGCCTCCCCTCCCTCCCATTCTCCCAGTACCCCACGCTCCACTTTCCCTCTCCCACAGATCCACTGTTCCTCCACTTCCCTTCAGGAAAGAGCAGGCTTCCCAGTGATATCAACCAAACACGGCACAACAAGATGCAAGAAGACTAGGCACAAACTCTCATTTCAAGGCTGGAAGCAACCCAGTAGGAGGAAAGGTTCCCACAAGCAGGCAAAAATAGTCAAAGACATGCCGTCTCCCACTGTTAGGACTCCACAAAAACACCAAGCTAAACAACCATAGCATGTCCGCTGAAGACCTGGAGCAGACCCATGCAGGCTCTGTTATTGCCGCTTCAGACTCTGGGAGCCCCTTTGAGCCCTGGTTAGTTGATTCTGTGGGCTGTGTTCTCCTGTGTCCTCGACCCCTCTGGCTCTGACAATCCTTCCTCTCCCTCTTCGGCAGGGTCCCAGGAGCTCTGTCTAATGTTTGGGTGTGGGTCTCTACATCTGCTCCCATCAGCTGCTGGAGAGAGCTCTCTGATGACAATTGGGCTATGACACTGGTCCTGTGAGTATACAGACTGTCATTAGGAATCAGCTCACTGACTTTTTTTTTAATCACTTGTGTTTGGTCTGTGAGCCATGTAGCTTCCAGTTCCTGCCCATCCAGGCAGTGTTGGTCCTGGTCTCCCTCCTGTGGTTTGGCCTCAAGTTAGACCAGTCATTGGTTGGCCACACCCACAAACTCTGAGCCACCTTTGGCCCGCTGCATCTTGCCAGCAGGACAGGCTGTGGGTCAAAGGTTTGTGGCTGGATTGGTGTCCCAGTCCCACCACTGGACCCTTGCCTGGTTACACAAGATGGCGGGTTCAGGCTGCACATTCTCCATTACTGGGAGTCCTTTCTAGGGTCACCCTCATAGGTCCCAGGAAGTTTCCACTGAACTAGGTTTCCACTCTGCCACTTAAATGCCCACTTATTCCAGCCGTCTCTCCTAGTACTCTCTCCCTTCACCCCTCCCTCCCACCTTCCCCACCCCACCCCCGTTCCCATCCCTCCCTGTCCCCAAATCCACCGACAAATCTAGTCCATTTTCCCTTCCCAGGGAGATCCATGCCTTGCTCCTAGATCCCTCCTTGTTACTTAGCTCTCTGGGTCTGTGGATTGTAGTGGGACTATCCTTTATTTAACAGCTAATATCCACTCATAAGTGAGTACATGTCATGTTTGTCTTTCTGGGTCTGGGTTGTCTTGCTTAGGATGATTTTTTTTTTAAAGTTCCATCATTTGCCTGCAAATTTCATGATGTCATGTTTTTTAACAACTGAGATATACTCCATTTGAAAATACACCATATTTGCCTTATCCCTTCTTGGGTAGAGGAATATCTAGGTTGTTTCCTGTTTCTGGTTATTAGAAATAAAGCTACTATAAACATAGTTTACCAAGTTTTACATTTTTCTAAATCCAAACTTGTCTGTTAAAAATGATAGTGAGACAATTGAACAGCTTGGGAGGCACCAGGCAGTGGGGCCCGGACCTGTCCTTAGTGCATGAGCTGGCTGTTTGGAACCTTGGGCTTACACAGGGACACATTGCTCAGCCTGGAAGGAGGGGACTGGACCTGCCTGTACTGAATCTACCAGATATAAATGAATCCCCAGGGAGTCTTGTCCCTGGAGGAGATGGGAATGGAGGGGAGGGGCTGGGCTGAAGGTGGGGGTGGGTGCAGGAGGGGGGAGGACAGGGGAACCCATGACTGATGTGTAAAACACAAATGTAATAAATTTTTAAAAAGGGGTAAAATGATAGCTAACGTGTGGAGGGTCTGGAGAGATGGCTCAGAGGTTAAGCTCTGACAAGCTCTAACAAGGCTGTCACTCACCATTGCTGCTCTTGTCAACAACCAGGGTTCATTCCCAGAACCCACACAACAGCTTACAACCCTCCTTAACTCCAGTTCCAGAGGATCCAGCATCCTCTTCTGGCCTCCTCCAACATCAGGCATGCATTCAGTGCATCCACAGACATGCAGACAAAACACCCACACACATAAAATATAAATAATAAACAGATCTTTTAAAGAAACATTGGCAATGTTTGACTTAAGAAAATTCATAGGAGAAAGCATGGTCCTGCTCCGCACCATGACAGATGGAGCAGGACAAGCATGCCCTTACACATGCTTGGGCGGTCTGCCCCAGGCTCTGAAGAGAAAACACTGTCCTGTTCACTGCCTTGCAGTGCTAGGAATCGGGTATTATTATGAGGAACAATGAATGGAGTGGTATGGGAGAGAGATATAGATAGATAGATAGATAGATAGATAGATAGATAGATAGATAGATAGAGAGTTGTGTGTGTGAGAGACAGAAAGAGAGAGAGAGACAGAGAGAGAGAGAGAGAGAGAGAGAGAGAGAGAGAGAGAGAGAGAGAGAATTTCATTTCTTGTGGACAGAAACATATCCAAAGAGGTAAGGAGTAGGTTGAGGTGACCAGCTTGATTGCCATCCAGGGCCATGGCCAGAGGATAGGGCTGTACAGGGTTGGCCCTGCCGCTCACTGGCTGCACCACTAGGAAAACCTTACTGGCTGTTACTGGCTGAAGTACTTAGGAGAAAGGGTTCTATACCTCCCCCAGGCTTCACAATAGAGCTGCCCCTGTGAGCCTCTCCTCTGCCATGTGGGAAAGTTGCCTTCCTCCCCTCCACCCTGTGCCACCTGCAGCAGGTGGGGGAGCTGCCCAACTCCTCACCAGCTGCTGCACTTTCGTGAATGGACCCTGTACCTTGCCTGGGCTGCCCAGTGGAGTTGACCCTGTAGACAGGGACAAGGGTGAGCCAGCCATTAAGGCTAAGATTGGGATAGCTGGTAATGCCTACTCATCTGGGGTGTGGTGGTTGGGGTCTAGGGAACAGAGTAGGGCTGGCCCTGGTGGTGAAGGTGTGAGAGAGCTCATCTGAGGGCATGAAATCAGGAGAGCTGGCTCCATCCCTTGCTTCTTGCTACAGAGGGTGAGCTAGCTAGGGTAACCCTCACTCTGGTCCTGAGGACAGGGGAGAGCTGGCAGGCTGACCAACCACGCAACTACCCTGGCCCAGAACTATGGCTTGAGTTCACCCACTCCAACATCCACCCCATCTATGAGCTGCTTGAGCTTCAGGATCTCCATGACACAGGGCAACAACAGAATATCCAAGAGGAGTCCCAGTGAGGTCCCAGCATCAGTACTGTAGCAGAAACCAGAGGCCCTGAACCAGACCAATGACTCTTTACAATGAGCACTTGCAAGTAAAGATATTTGGATAAAGGGTAAAATGTCTGACTCTGTGTCACACTACAGCTTCCATAAAGAGATAGATCTACCTACCTACCTACCTATCTATCTATCCATCTATCCATCCATCCATCCATCCATCCATCCATCCATCCATCTTTCTATCCATCCATTCATCCATCCATCTTTCTATCTATCCATCCATCCATCCATCCGTCCGTCCATCCATCCATCCATCCATCTTTCTATCCATCCATCCATCCATCCATCTTTCTATCTATCTATCCATCCATCCATCCATCCATCTTTCTATCCATCTATCTATCTATGTATCTATCTATCTATTTTTTCTCTTAAATTTTATTTTAGTTAATTTTGTGGGGAGGTTGCAAGAGCAGAGCGTGGATACAAAGGGATGGAGAGATCAAAGGGACCGAGGTGCATGAGGTGAAAGACACAAAGAATAAACAAGAAGTTTAAAAAAATAGAAAAAGGGGCAGGAGAGATGGATCAGAGGTTAAGAGCACTGTGTGCTCTTCCAAAGGTCCTGAGTACAATTCCTAGCACCCACATGGTGGCTCACAACCATCTGTAATGAGAACTGGCGCCCTCTGCTGGTGGGCAGGGATACATGCAGACAGAATACTGTATACATAATAAATAAATAAATCTTTTAAAAAAATAGAAAAAGAAATTTATAGATGCTTCAGAGACAGTCCTGGTATGTAAACATCTACTTCCTGGTTTGCAAATGAGAAAATTACAATTAAGAACGTTACTGCTGGGGTTACATCCAGGTGTGACTCCTGTTTTCTTCTTTGTTATAAATCAGTCTTACTCTCCAAAGGGAGAGAAATACTCAAACTGTCAAGGGTTCTGAGAATGTGATTTTCATCCCTGCGTTTCCCCTGAAGCCTAAGATGAGTCATGACATTTTAAATACCGTAAGATCGTTGCCCATTCCCACCTGGCCTTGAGGATAGTGGACGTAGTGTGGGTGGTCTGGCTGGGTCCCCCATGAGCAACTATTAATGATGTCAACCATCCACATGTTTCTGAAGCCCTTTGCCTTGTCTAATGGGGGTGGTAATGTTGCCTGAAATGTTGGCATCAGAGACAGTGTGTGTGCCAATCATTCAACCCCTGGCATGATGGTCCAAGAATTGCTTCTCCTGATCCTAGCTTCCCATGTTCTGAGAACTCCAAAGTGTTACCTGAGTTTTCCAGTGTCTATTTACACTGGATCAGGGAAGGAACTGGTGACAGACCATAGGAATGGTCCTATCTGAGCCCAGCTTAGTAACTAGGCTTATTCGGGTTACTCACAGGAGTATGTTTAAGGGGCTGCTTATAGGAGAGTGGGGAACATAAAGACAGCTGTCTCACAGGACAACAACTCCAGCATGGGTGACAACTCACAAAAGTTGTGTATCTGGAGATCACTGCCAAGTTTTGGGTGGGCCAACAGAAAGCTTCATTCAGAAATGATAGCTACACGGCATTCGACCCCTTCCCCCAGCTCTTACATTGTTTGTTCCCTCCACACTCCCATAATGTTCCCTGAGCTTTGAGGGGAGTAATATAAATGAGTGACGACTCACTTTTGATTACAGTTGTGCACAGCCCCACTTTGCCACTGCCATGGTCACTTGTTACCGGGAGCTTGACTGGGTATCAGCCTCGAATGGATACTGCCCAGTACATGATTTTTCCTTCACACTGTCCAAGGCTAGAAAAGCCATCTACAGGTGTGAACACAAACGTTTAGAAGTCAACTAACAGGAGCATCTCATCTGATTATCAGAATGAGAGATTTATCCTTCCCCGGGGCAGTTCCATGTTGGATATCTCTCTTTTCCTGGAAAGGACCATCTAAGGATGTTCTCAGAAGACTCCTCAGAAAGTCCTGCTGGACTTCATCTCCCATGTGAATGAATGGAGAACATGCCAACGTTTTTGCCCTCTTCTCCCCCACTCCTCACACTCGACCCAGAGTCAGCACCTCTGTGTATGGCTATTCTTTTGAGCTCGGCTAGATACAACAGGCATCTATGGGCAGCGTGGAAATCTTTCTTATAAGGGTAATGAAACCCATGATAGAACAGCAAGCCATCAGTTAATCAGAACGACAGTCTGAAGGGCCATTCTGTTTCTGTGTCCAAATTGACAGGGACACCAGGAAAAATATCATCCTTGAAGCTCTCCCAGGGATTGAGAAGAAAACAAGAAGTCATCTTGTGTAAGAATGATGCTGTTCAGCTGTTTGTCTTGGCCCCTCTACAGTTCAGCCTCATGCACATCTGCACACAGATCCCTGAGCTCAGTCATTCCATAAGAAGGAATAGGTCTGAGCTCCACCCAGCGTGTCAGAAATGAATGTCTCAGGGTAATTTAGCTGTACCACAGGTAGCAAAGTCTGGAGGAAATGGGTCTCTGTGGAGTGAGAAGTCAACCTAGAAACACAGCAGAGGACTTGCTGCTGTCTGACACCTTGAGAGAAAAGGTCAGGATAAAGAGAAGTCAGGGAGCCCAGGGGAGCCAGCTGGCTAACACAACAGAAACTGAGTATGTCCAGGGATCCAGCTCGGCTTGACTGAAGCCTCACAACCATAAGAAAGGTCACGAATAACACTGACCTGGTTTCCCTACATGGTTCCTGCAATTTCAGTGGTTCATGGGCCTTTACAACTGTACTCCAGTGCTGTGAACATTAGAAATATGCCTGGCATCCTTGCTGTCAGCTAAGATAAGAGGAGGCACATTCTTCCTCTGATAAATGTCACCATTATCCTCCCTCTGGGCCAAGTGGCAGAACTACCAGGCTTCCTGCTGCCTGTGTCCCTGGAGTGGTCCATGGCTCCCTATTTAAAAAAAAAAGTCAACCTTTGCATTCTCTCCTCCTCCCACACAACATGGAAGCCTCAGGAAGAAGAAGAAGAAGAAGAAGAAGAAGAAGAAGAAGAAGAAGAAGAAGAAGAAGAAGAAGAAGAAGAAGAAGAAGAAGAAGAAGAAGAAGAAGGAAAAGAAGAGGAGGAGAAGGAGGAGGAGGAGGAGGAGGAGGAGGAGGAGGAGGAGGAGGAGGAGGAGGAGGAGGAGGAGAGAAGGAGAAAAGGGGGAAGACCATGCCCCTAACAGACTTTCTGGCTGAGGATGAGGGGAGGTGAGCTGGTGAAGGAAGCACATTTGACCCCAAACCAGTCAAGTAAGTTTCCTTTACTGGAATCACACCAGTGCTCTGGTCTATCATGAGACCTAGATGGTGTGTGGTTTTCTCCTTAGGAGAGTTTGTTTCTTGACTTCCTTCAAAAGTAGAGAATAATGGGAAGAGCAGTTGAAGGTGTTGGTTTCCCTGGCAACACTGTAGCTTGACCTGTATGCTTTGATGTGCACTGCTGTAGGCACCAACTCCAAAGATGGCAGGTGTTCCTGTTGCAGGAAGTCAGGGTACCTGCAGGAAAATGATTCCCTGGTCTCCTGTGTGAGCCCTAAGCCTGCTGTGCAGGAGCGATGGTTTAGTGTGCTGCTGCAGTGGGCATAGCAAACCACTTATCCAGTGGACTTGATGGCCAGTAGCTAGAGAGTGGGCTTTTAGAGAGATACCCGTGGTTGAATGCGGTCATGGACAATGAAAGGCAGTTTGCCCTCTTTGTCTATTTTTCTTCAGATAATTGCATCCAAGAGAAAGTGGTTCTATCCCTCTCTCCCACTTTGCTCCTCTGTTAAAATAAAACAAGGGTTGATTGAAGCTCCTGAACATATGTGAAACTTGTACAAAGGTGTCTTCTGTGAAAATGACTCACAATCTGTAGACATTACTTAGGAGATGCCTTGAGTTGGAAAATCCCATCCTTGGGGTTGAGAGATTTTTGGCTTTCTCCAAATAAATTGACTCTTTAAATATAAAAACAAAGATTACAGCAGGGTCATGCTGACACTGTCGTCCATTTGGTCGCATGTCACCATCTCTTGTGCTGCTGGTTGTTTCTTATTACAGTTTTCCCCAAAGGTCAGCAATATTTATTTAACCAAATTTATAGATACCAACACCAGCTGTACCAATTCCGCCTTTGTCCATCAGGCAACTCCCATATGATGATGGAGATGCTGAGGAATGTGGTAGTGGCCGCACAGTGGGTAGAGCTCTTGACTACATCTCTCCCTCCCTACATCTCTCACTTACTTCCTATTCTTCAGCTGACAGTTGCCAAGGATCACAGGCTGAGTCTCATGATCCGAAACTAGCTGATTAATCCACCACACAATTTGTTTGACCGTACTCAAACATGGCTTTCTTCTCTCCTCAAATCAACTACTGACCCAGCCTGACACATGGTGAATAGTTTTAATTTCATTGGTCCATCCTGTCAGCTTGTCCCTTTCATGGGCTGGTGGCTTGTCAAGAGCTCTACCCACTGTGGGGTCACCACCACCATGCTCTGCATCATCCTCAGCATATCCATCATCATATGGGAGCTGCCTGATGGACAAAGAGGGAGCTGGTACAGCTGATGCTGGACAGAAAGGACTGTGGCTCACAGCACATCGTCCTGTGGGGAGGTAGGCTGTGGAGCCTCCTTCTCCAGCCCTTCTGTTTCCCTGGCTTCTCATCACCAGCACAGCCCTCTCTGTTCATACCCACAAACCACTGTGTGGTTTTAGACCCATCCCCACATTCTCTAGTCCTCTCTGGTCCCTCGGTTCAGGCTGCTGTCACATCTTTCTTTGATGCTCAGTCCGTCCATATTAACTATACAGTGAGACACAGAACTACACACTGCTCAACACTTGGTTCTGTGGACTCAATCCCACACTCTCTGCTTTCCAACCTTCACTTCTGGTGCTGTGATAAATACCTGACAGAAGCCAGGGAGAAGAGAAAGCTTTCATTCGGCTTACAGTCCCAGGCTGTCTGTAGTCCATCACTGTGGGGAAGTCAAGGCAGCAACTCAAAGCAGATAGCTCAGTGCATCCATGGTCCAGAGTAATGAGAAATGAATTCACTCATGCTTACTGGTGCTCAGCCTGCTTTCCCTTAGACAGTTTAGAACCCATACCCAGAGAATAGCGCCCCCCATGGTGGAGGAATTTACCCACTTCATTTAGAATCATGCAGAAAAATCTTTCCCAGACATGTCCACAGGACAGCTCAAGCTAGACAATCCCTCACTGAAACTCTCTTCTGACATGATTCTAGATGGTGTCAAGATACAGTTAAAACTAACTACCTCAATCCTCTTCTAACAAGATGTCTTGGTGCCTCAAATCTGTCCAGATCATCTCCAGTGACCTCCATGTAGCTGGGGGAGGCTGTCACAGGCACCTAGAGGGTCTTGTGGATCTGGTCAATCTCTCTCAACTTCTCCTCCAGCTCCTGAGCCAGGGCCCACAGATCTTCAGCCAACTCTGATTTTGCTCCATCATATAAATGCATTGAGTCCCTTACAAGGCAATACACATCCAGTGCAAGGAAGGCACCCGCAACAGCGGCACCTCTGATTCTGCCTTTTTTAGTCATTGCCAGAGCAGTGCCCTCAAAGACATTCTGCATCTTGTTAGCTCGTTGGGCAGGGATTCTTCTAGTCATCATAAGGAGCTTGGCATTTGCCACTAAGTTAGGGTTGGCTCTGGCTGCCCTAATGGCATGAATGCTTTGTCCTAAGGTTTTCAAATTATTGCAGAGACCATAGGAGCTTTTAGAAAGTTTGAATGCAATCTCTCCCAGGACAAGAAGCGTCTTCATAACGTCCATGGTGTCTGACATCAGGCACCTGGCTTCAGCCTCATCTGCCCACTTGCTTGATTCCTCCACAACTACACTGGCAGCACCAGTCACAGTAGCCACTGCCCCCAGCCCCAGCCCAGTGGCTGAGAGCAGCAGACTGCCGCCTGCTGTCACAGGAGCCAGAGCTATACCCAGGATGCCCAGGACTCCAGAGGCAGTGCTGGTGGAGTTGGTCACCAGGTTGGAGATGGTACAGGCTCTGTGCACCTGGTCAAGGTGGTCAGCCAGAGCTCAGAGCTTCCTGATGTTTCCCTCCAGCTTCCTTTTCAACTCAGGAAAAGCTTCCAGAAACCTCTTCCTGTCCTGCAGCTCTTGTTGAAGCTGCTCTTTGTCCTCCAGGGCTGGGAGCCCTAGGAGCAGCTTACACAGTGCAGCTTCCTCATCCCTGTAACAGAAGAGGTCAGTGCATCAGAAAGAAGGCTTGTTTCACTGTAGGATGACATATCGCCTTCACATCACAGACTTGTGTTATAGATACAATGGGAAGGTATTTTACAAATGCAGGACTCTGCACTCCACAAGGAACACTGATGATCACAGACACTCCATGGTTCTTAGTCCATAGGTGTTAGTGTGTGAAGTCATGTGAAGACAGACATTAGTGGCATGGCCATGACAAAGAAGCCTTCACCCAAAGTCTGTGCCCTCACTTCCAAATATTTGCCCAGTGGGAACTCTGTAGATGAGCACAGGTATGTGGGATCAGAACAAAACTGGGGGCATTCTGGGGGTCTAGGGGAGATGAACTGGACAACCCAGCTTCTGCCACCAACACCTTCCAGGCGTCATCTTTGACCAACAGGAGCTGCAGGTCTCTTCTGCTTGCTGAGTCCTGCAGATACTCAGTGACTTCCTGGATGAAGTGTCTCCTCCTCAATACTTAAGAAGAAATAGAATGAGGTCAGAGGACAGCATGGCCGAGTTTAAATTGCAAAGTGTGTGTGGCATTTAGCAGACAAGGTATTTAGCATCTGCCACTGGGTACCTGATGGAGTCAGCAGTGCTAGGGAATGAGTTGTGATCTTCATTTCATGTATAAAAGGCGGTATGGCAGCAACCAGTTTTAGAGATGAGCCTCTAGGAAAGTGAGGTAACAACAGAGTAGGTGATGTCATAAATATACATCCCTATTCATGAAAGCATGGTGCTGATAACAAGAAAGAATAGGCACCATATATATAATGTCATCTATCATTTACCATTCTATCTATCTCAATGGTTCTAAATCTTCCTAATACTGTTATCCTTGAATACTATTCCTCATGTTGGGGTGACCCCAACCACAAAATTATTTTGGTTACTAATAAGTAACTGTAATTTTGCTATTGTTAGGGATCATAATATGAATACCTGTGTTTTCTGATGGTCTTAGGTGACCCCTGTGAAAGGGTTGTTCAACCTCCAAAGTGATTGAAGCCCACAGATTGAGAACCGCTGATCTATCTACTTACCTATCATCACTGATCTCTGTATCTGTGTGTCCTTCCTCCACCTGGTCCCTTCCCGCCTCTCTGTCTCCATGCACACAGGAGAGGCTGTGTGCAGACTCTCAGTTAGCAGGCTGCTGCTACAGACCAGGAAGAGTATCCTCACCACAACCACCCTCCCATTCCTTTACTGTGGACTTCGGCTTCAGAACTGAGAGAGACAGCGGTCTTTGGTTCAAGCCCTCACTCTGAGTGAATCAAGTGTTTTCTTGTGTGCTGGGGAGTTTGGAGTGTCCTCAGACTTTGGGAGTTGTCATTAGGCCACATGACATGCTGTGCTCCACTTTTTCAGGCTGGAGGGAGGAAGGGATCCCTGAGCATACCCCCCAAGACAGAGCCAAGAAGAGGACTTCTTATACACAGGTAGAAGGGACTCCCATTATTCCATTTAGATTCTTTCTATCCTCAACTCAACAAGTTCTCAGTGTGGAAGCCCAAGGTTCTAGGCCACACTCAGGAAACAACCAGAGAAGAGAAGTCCATACCTCTGGAGACCATGAGGGCTGCAGGGTCTCTGGTGCCAGGCGTGGGGTCCCTCTCAGGTCCTTCTTACAGCTATCTGTGAGTCTGGGTTAAAAAGAAGAGGATAGTAAAATGTGAGATGGAATGGAGACAGCTTCAGTGGAGACTGGTGACTCATGGTTCTCTCTAGATAGCAGAACAACTAAGGACAAAGTGTGACAGGCCCTGGCTCTCCTGAGTAAGGATCAGTCCCAGGCCTCCCCTCAATCATCCCTCACACTAGCCAGAGCAGAGAACTCCTGTCCTGCCAGGTCCATGGAACTGGTGATCACCTGGAGACAGCCATGGGAAGGGACTTCTGTGTTCCACAAAGACGAAGAGAAATGTTCTGGCACCCAGGGTGGGAACTGTGTGTAGCAATGGTGATAGTCAAGATTAACTGAAGGACTATGGTGCATGGGTCTGGATTGTCATGCTAGGGCTCGTGACTCTCTGAAGAGAGGACGAAACCCTGAATCTGCACACTTGCACTGGTACTCTGTGTGATGACACCTTATTACGGTGCATCAAGAAGGTCTGGCCAGAAACCAAAGCTGGTGCCTGGGCCATCCTCTGACCTCCCCAACCTCCTACTGTGCACTACATAAACATCTATCTCTGTAAGTCCTATCTGTACATTAAGCTTCTCTAGTCTCAAATGTACCGAGGCACCTTGCCTTGGAGAGAAAGGATGAGTGCTATTCTTTGCCGAGTACTGCTTTACCTCCTGCGTTTTGTCTACAGACGGGAGTTTCACAGATGCAATGGACACAACTGGCCCTCACTTTCCACAGCACACCTAGACACTCCTTCAAGCTTCCCATGTAAAGCCCTGACCCTATGGTGGGTTCTTCCTACCGCCCTGGTCCAGCCTTGGATCTCCATGGTTAGCCTTTGCCATCGCCTAGAATCACCACCACAGGCTCACTGATGATTTGAGTGTCACTTCGCCTTTGGACAGGAGAGCACAAACTACTCAGAACCTGCTGCTTCAGTCATGTGGGGAGTAAGGAGTGAAACCAGGCAGTGGCAAGACATCCCTGCCAGGACACCCAAAGCTTCCTTTTCCTGCCTTACCCACAGCTGCCCTGGTCTTTCCCAGACCAGTCCAGGTTTGGCTGCATGTCCTAATTTACCCCAGTACAACAGTGACTGTGGGGGCTACAGGTGCCTGGCCACCCAGTGTGGAAGCCATGCTCCCCCAGATTACCCTTCCTTCTGGACCCTGTTTCTTCCAGACATGAGGTCCAGACTTGGAGTCGGTAACACAGTGACTGAGTGACCCAGTTCTGAGCACCCAGACACAAGGAGGTTGATGGTGAGGGTTCTTGCTTAAGGCACCAGATGGCAAGGGAGCTGGTGTCCCTACCTCATGTGTCCTGTTCTAGGGGCGGCAGGACCCCAGAGGCTGCTAGAGAGAAAGACTTGCATTTGGAGTGATCTTATGCTTGTGTGAGATCTCTACAGTCCTAGTTTCCTGTTTCTGTGTGGCTCTGAGCTGGCTGCAGAGCCCAGTGGTAAAGCCCTTATCCAGTGCAAAGGTCCTGGGGCTGACACCTAATACCAAAAAAGAAATCAGGGAAAAAGGGAAGAAAGGGAAGGTCTCCTTCATGCTTCCATTAAGCCCTCCTGCTTATCTGCCACACACAGAGCCTCTTAGTATTGGCATCCTGTGGATTTGAGCCATGAGGAAGTGTAGGAGGCCCCAGCCCTTCCCTGCTGATGGCCAGCTGGAAGCCCAGGCTGGGTGTCTCCCTTCCCTTCCTGTGAACAAGCTCTCCAATGGGGGCAAAGTAGAGGCTGTCAGCAAGTCTCACTTCCCTGCTGATGGCCAGCTGGAAGCCCAGGCTGGGCGTCTCCCTTCCCTAGCTGTGTACAGGCTCTGCAGTGGGGACAGATAGAGGCTCTTAGTTAAGTTTCAATTCCCTGAGGCTGTGGAGAATTTTCCTAGGTCAAGAAGACAGAGACTCAAGACAGTATGAACCTGAGAATCCTTAATTACCTCTCAGTGTCAAGTTTAAGCCCAGACACCCTGGACAGAGGGACTCCTTCCTACTGCAGACCCACCCTTCATTCCTTCCTCTCCATCAGCCTCCACAAGCAGCTTCCAGGACTATGCTAAATCTCTTCCTCACAGGAAATGTCACCCATTCCCATTTGGTGTCAACCAGGACCAACCAGGATAGCACATTCCATGTGCCCAGCCTGCCGCTGTCTGGCAGATATTCTTTGGACACCAAGCTACTAGCTTCTGAGGACACTGCCCCATTCAAAGAAAAAGTGTGGATTAAAAAATATAATAATTTAAAGTTTCTAGGACTTTCTGTTTTCACAGACACAGAGATAATCTCTTCCACCCCCACCTGTGGTCTGGCCCTTGACCTGTGATGGACAGGGCTCATAGCGCGTGAATATGTGGTTGTGCGGACTTGTCCTTCCATGCCCCACATGGTACCCTACCCACCCAAACACACAGGACAGCCTGTCTTCCTTCTCCACCCCTCACAGGCTGGGAAGAGCCTGGGAGTCCCAGGGAAAGCAGGCATGCCACCCACCTGCTCATCCTGCCCCACAGAATCCTCAACAAGACTCAGATTCCCCCAGAGACTCGCACAGATGCCATGCTCAGAGACAGTGTGTGTCACAGATCCTGGGCACCTTGAATCCCCTAAGTCAGTCAACATTCATGCAATCTGGTCTTGGCACAATGACTACCCAAGGCCAATATCAGGGTACATAGGACACAGGAACCAGTCAGCTCTGGCTTGTCTGTCTGCCTTCCTCTTCACCCTTCACTTCCATTTCCAAAGGACTGGGGACTCACAAAAGCCACCTTCCCTGGTAGGCCGGTGATTAGTTTAGAGCAGGTCACAGCTTGCAGTTGGTGTGTGTGTGATGAATAGTTTTATGTCACTTGATACAAACTAGAAGAGGAAACCACAGTTGAGAAAAGGCTTCATAAGATGAGTCTTTGTGCATTTTCTTAATCAGTGATTGATGTTGGAGGGTCCAACACCCTGTGGGTCGCATTACCCCTGGGCTGCCATAAGAAAACAGGCCAAGCAAGGCCTGGAGAACAAGCCAGTAAGCAACAGTACTCCATGGCTTCTGTGTCAGCTCCTGCCTCTGGTCCTGTCCTGTTGAGTTCCTGCTCTGACTTCTTTTGAGGATGGAGTGTGATTGAAAGTGTAATTGAAATGAACCCTTTTTTCTCCGTGTTGATTTTGGTCATGGTGTTCATCACAGCAACAGAAACCCAACCTAAGACAGTATCAACAAGATACAAGCAGCTAATTAAGAATGTTGCCCCAAACTTGACAGCTTCGCTCCCTCTGAAAACGTATAATGAAGATAAGCACCAAAACTCTCAGATCATTTTGCCTTCAAAACCTCCCTTGCCAACCTCTCTTCGTTACAACAGCCTTCCAAATCCTCCATTCTAAAGCTGCTTTGGAGCCATCCAGAACCTAGCCCATCATCAGCAAGTACAAAGAGATACATAAGAAACGTGACCATGAATGTGAAGAGCCCCAAGGTTATTCCCTCTCCATAAACTCATGTAAAACAAGGTCCCCTTTTTGAGACCAAGCCTTCTGTTGCCATCCCAGTTATAAATGTTCCCCTTTTCTTTGAAATCGAAGCCCATCTCAAGCTTCATCAGTGACTTCCATTCTTGGCTTGATTTCTATCTCACTCAGGCCAGAGCTACGATTGACCATAACAGCTCCTGTTCATAGGGCATCAGTAGGGTGTTGCCTGGAGGCATCATGTCTGGTCAGTTGTTTTATCCTGAGAGTCCACAAACAAGAACTTTCACTTTTGTTCACTGGGTGTATCAGACACAGAACTTGTGTCTATTTGTGTCTCAGATGTGCAGCTGGTAACTGGATCCTCACAGCCAAGGAGAGCAGGGACCCATCCGAAGTTGGCTACAAGAAGACTCCTTGGTGAGTTGGGGAACATGTTCATCCTCTCAAGGGCTCTGGAGGAGAAGGGTTATATGGCCCCATTTTATGGATGAGTTCAATGAGGTTAGACAATGAGATCAGCATCAGCATGGTTGTACTAGCAGTCAGTGGGAGGTCTGTCTGTAACCTGTGCACAGGAGAGGATGTGGAATCCATAAGACGGGATCACCACACTGCTGGGGCCTGGCCCTGCTTGTAGGGCATCCTGAGATATGATCAGAGGGCCCTTGAAGAAAGGCAGCTTTTATCCATGTTCAGCCATTTTAGAAAGCTACCAAACAGAAAAAGGAAGTGGGGAGGTTGGGGAGAAAGAGCCATCAAACTGTGTGGCATGGACACCCACAGCTGCCCTTGAGGTGCTGTTCCTGTACCAATGAGAATGAGGTTTTGGTGAAGACATGCAGGATGACTAAGGGGTGCTGGCACAGCTGGACCTTGTTGACAGTGCTGTGTCAGGCCCAGAGGATAAACTGAGGCAGAGCAGAGAGTGACTTTACTAGAGTACCCAGATGGAAGCTGAACAGGTAGGTGAGAGGTCTACACTCCCTCGTCCTCTCATGTCCTCTGCCTAGACTGTGGGGCACAGAGAGGAAGCCAAGGCTGTCCTGTGTGTGCAGGTGTGGAAGGGAACCAGGTAAGGGGACTGAGAGAGGGCTCAGTGCAGAGTCCCCAGGACCATCGCACCCCAGCCTTACCTAACACTGGGGCAGACTCTGCAGCAGGGCAGCTCTAGTGGAGCAGAGGGGCCCGGGAGTGTTAAATCCCCAGGATTTCTCTTCAGTTCAGAGTCAGGGCTGTTGTCCCCCTCATCTCTCTGCCCTGACTGCTGTGTGACAGCAGTCACCCTTCTCTCTGTCTCTGTTTTATCCTGATAGAGGGAGCCAGGATTGCCTGCCCTGCTGAGCCCCAGCAGGCTGCTCTCCACCTATGTTGCTGGAAGGCTGTGCAGTGGTAGAGAGGGCACAGGAGACACTGGTCCCTCAGATGCCAAAAGTATGAGAGAAGGTGGAGGATCTGGATGGACATGTCACTGGTTGTCAGCAGGGAAGGGGCTCCAGGGGGAGGTGCAGGCTGGCCCAGCCATGTAGGTGAGGTGAGCAGGGGCACAAGTGGTCCACACTCTAAAGGTCATTGGAAGAACAGTGTGTGCTATCCTTCAGTAAGCCTTAGAGTAGCCTGGGTTCAGGGTGTACAAGCCCACGTCACCTCCAGCTGTCACTGCATGTGCCCTGGCTCCCCTGCAGCTGGAGCTGATCAATGCCCCTCTGCCTGCCTGTCATGCTGTCTGAACACACTCACTCACTTTCCCCATCTCTGAAGGGAATGTCATCAAAGAGACCTTGAAGTTCTGCACAGGAGCTGGTTAGCTTGTCTATTTGTGGGACATGCAGTCAGGGCCTCCTCAAACACACTAATGGGTTTTCTACCACGGAACTGCAGCACCAGACCTTGGTGCTGTTTGTTCTTAGTTAGAACTGGGGTCTCCGTATGAAGCCTCAGCTGGCCTCAAACTGCCAGCAACCCCCTTGCCTCAGTTTCTCCAGTGCTGAGGTTACCCCATGTGCGGTCAGCTCTGCTGCTTATTTAAGGCTACTCTGCACTAGTGACTCTAGGGAGAATGCCCACCCTTGTGCACTGCCTGTGTGAGTGTGGGTTCTCATGCTTCATTTGTACAACAGTGAGCCTCAGGTTATGAAAAAGTTAAATATTGAGGCTCTGTGATCCAGTCATTTTGCTTCTAGAATGATCTTACAGCAAAGGACCCACAGAGCAGAAATTTTTTTCTACAGTATTCATTCTCTGCTGTTCACATGATGGTTAGAAAGTGCCTAGGGGCTCTCCTCATACTCTTTTCCTCTGCCCCTCCCTCCCTGACCCAGTTCCTCCTGTTTATACTCCCCACCAGCCTTCCATCTACTGCAAAATCTAGTCTATGTCTCCATCCCATGGAGTTCCTGTGACCCCCATGGCCCCCTTGTTACTTAGCCTATCAGGGAGGAGCAGTGGATCCTGGAGAGAGGGAAGGAGTAAGTGAAGAAGTGGGATGAGTGGAAGGAAGGAAGGAAGGCTGCAGATGGATGTATTGTATAAGAGAACAATAAATAAAAAGGGAAGAAATTGCTTGAGTTTGAACATTTAGGGAGGAGGTCAGAGGACTGGATGGGCAAGAGCAGGCCCAGGGACAGGGTCAGACAGGACTCCAGCCCTGGTGGGATGCAGGAGCCTGCAGAACAGGAAGGTGTGGGCTCTGGGAGGGTACTGTTGTACCCGTGAATTTAAGCTCTGTATCAGGACACAGGCCCTTATGTGGGTGAGAAGTCACTCACAGTCACATTGGGAGAAGATGAAGTGCTGCTGTGTAGTTAAGGGAGTGGAGATTCATATCTTAAATGTGGGGTGTCAATCAAAATATCTTGGAGTTAAGTCCTTGATCTAGCATTACTGTGAAAACTTTGGGGTGTCAGCAAGTCTTTATGATCCTCCCTCCACTTTAAAAATGGGTTCACTACTATAGAATATTATTTTAAGGTATGTTACTTTTGTTTATAGTGCACTTGCTTAACTCTGTGAAGCTGTGTTACTGTGCCTGTGTAAAACATCCAATGGTCTAATAAAGAGCTGGCCAATAGCAAGGCAGGAGAAAGGATAGGCGGGGCTGGCAGGCAGAGAGAATATATAGAGGGAGAAATCTGGGAGGGAGATCTAGGAGCCAGAGAAGGAGGAGGACATCGGGGGCCGGCCACCCAGCTACACAACCAGCAAGCCACGGAGTAAGAGTAAGATTTACAGAAGTAAGGGAATGGGAAAAGCCATGAGGCAAAAGACAGACAGGATAATTAAAGTTAAGAAAAGCTGACTAGAAACTAAGCCAAACCAAGGCCGGGCATTCATAATTAAGAATAAGCCTCCATGTGTTTATTTGGGAGCTGGATGGCGGGTCCCACTAAAAGAGCCCAAACAACAACCTACAATAGTTCACAGACGTCCTCATTTCATGAAAGATGTTGATCTCCCAATAAGGTGTGTATGAGAAGCTCTGTGTGTCAGAGACATACAGTATATATTTCCTATTATCATCAGTTCCCAGGTGTTCCCACCAAGTAGTTGACAGAACATCTTTTCCCATATCTCCTGTGTGTAGATTGTATATTGCTTTATTCATGGCTATGTCCTTAGCCGGTGACATCCTCCTTGGATAATAACAGGTCAGGAGGGCTATAACTTGGCAAGGGTGAGGGCCGGGTAGACCAGATGACTGACATCTGGAAGGAGCAGTGCAGGGTCCACTGGAGGTAGAACACTCTGGCTGGCACTCCTTTACCACCTGACTTCCCTCAGCTGTCACTTGCATCCCAGTTTGTTATCTCCCTCCAGCCTGAACACCCGAGGAGCTGTGAGGACAACCTGTGATTGGTCTGAAGACATGGCAGCAAGCATGGAACCTGATGGTTTTGATGGTAGGCAATTTCCTTTTTTCTGTCCTCTTCCGTCTCACAGAGCTTCCTCTAGGGAAACGGTTCCAATGCTGGACCCATTTCCTTGTTCAAAGCAGGTGCTCTTGGTCTCAGTGGCCCACCTGTGTGTGGTCATGGTGTATATAAGTGTGCTGTCCTGACTGTATAACATCCCCCAGAGGCTC
>NW_023411212.1:0-21245 GCF_903995425.1 Onychomys torridus
TTGGTTTTTCCAGACAGGTTTTCTCTGTGTAACTTTGTGCCTTTCCTGGATCTCACTCTGCAGACCAGGCTGGCTTCAAAGTCACAAAGATCGCCTGCCTCTGCCTCCCAAGTACTGGGATTAAAGGCGTGCATAGACATTTTTAAAAGATATGAAGTTAGTATTGCACTTTCCAGTGACCATGGCATAATGCATCAAAATACAAATGATGTTTACACTCATGAGTCCCTGAAAGGATGTTTACATTCCTAGTCACCCTGACTTTATTAGATGTTAATAAAGTGCCACCATTCTGAAAACCATGACTCTGTCATAATAAGGACCAGCATCTTCCTGCAGTTTGCTAAGCCTACCCTCTCTCCAGATTTCAAATTCTCTCAGAATCATCACTTACCATTTGATCCTCAGCAGCTGCTTCAATGGGACAGTGTCTGTGTCCTCTGTTCTCATGGGAGTTAGAGCAGAGTTGGCAGAGGAAGATCCTCTTCTCAGCACAGAAGATCCTCTTAGTATCCTTGTGGGTCACACACTTTTTGCTCCTCAGAGCTCAGGTCCTTCAGGAGGCTGGTTTGTCTGGTAATGGACACCAGCTTCTTCAGAACAATGTTGGTTCTCAAGTCCTTCTGTGATGGTTCCCTACACATAGGACATTGGACAGGAGGTTGGATGTCTTCCCAGGAAAGGAGGAGGCAGGCTCGACAGAAGCTGTGGCCACAGCTTATGGTGACTGGGTCTGTCAGGCAGCTCAAGCAGATGAAGCAGGTGAGTTCTTTCTGGAAGGCTTGTGAGATATCTGACTCCATTTCTCTGAAAGAACGAAAGCAGAATTGCTATTATTTGACCCCAGAGAAGTCAGAAACTGAACAAAAACTGATGCAAGTTGTGATTTAATTCTGTGTATGGAAAAGCAGGCTTCATTTTTCAGCAACATAATTCAAGATATGTATAGGATTGCAGTTGCTGATCTTTCCTCTTTCACTCTGCTTGACAGAAATACAGATTAATCTGATGTCCTTCTGCACCCTACCACCTGCATCTTTTTTCGAGACTCCATTCAAATTAGGGTCTTGTTGCTGGTGTGAGACCTGCTTTCCAAGTGTTTATAAATAAATATACACTAGAGTGTTCAAACTCTTTCAAATCCACACGTTTGCCTTTCACTACAGACCTAGGTAGGTTAGAACACCCTTCTTTGTTGGCTATCCAAGAAAACACTCCTTATTTCTCATGGTCCATAGTAAACGCTTTCCTTAATTTCTGATTTTCCCATCTTAGTCCTTCACATCCACTGTCCCACCTCTGGACACTTGAAGGCAACATTAGATACTTGTCTTCTTTCTGATGAAATAATTAACAAGAATTAGAATTATGCTGGCTCATAATTCAAGGACATTGTCCATCATTGTGGGGAATAAATAGTGGCAGGAGTTTGAGATACCTGGTTGCATTGCATCAAAAATCAGCAAGAAGAAATCAAGGAACACTTGCTGCTTAGCTCCTGTTCCCTTTTCTTTAGTTTGATACCTCAAACCATAGAATGGTCAAGTGATCTCATGAGCATTTAGTGTGGAACTTACCAACTGTAGTGAATCTACCCCAAATAATCCTTCACAGACATCCCCAGAGGTTTCCATATCTATCCTAAATCCCATCCAGTTGAATGCTAGGTACCCTCTGAGGAAAGTTGTTTATTTATCAAAGATACAGTTCCTGGCTTCAGTTTATGGGAAGAACCTTGAGGCATAAATGAGGATCTCATGACTATACCAGAATATCATTTTTAATCAACAGGTGCCCATTGTTCCTTCTCCTTGTAGGTCTACATAAATAATCTTGGATTGACTGAGATAAACATTCCCCCAAATAACTTCAGCTTCTGTGGTCTGAAGCAAATGGATTCCATGGCTTTAGCTGGTGGTCCTATTTACCTTGAAAATAATACTAATACTCATTGTCAAGATTAGTTTAGAAAAGAGATGGAGACTCCAATGCTGCCTTCCTTAATTTATCTGATCACACCCATTTGGTATGTTTTTCTATATATTAGATATGTCATTCAAAAATAATTTATGTATTAAAAACTGAATGCAGAAAATTGAAAAAATTGCACCAGAGTATAACCAGAATCTACTTTCTTGAATAGAATATTGTGATTAGTTTTCTCTAATTTAATCACATGTATACTTGCAACCTAGCAAATTAACCAATAACAGGAAGAGCCAGTTTTTCAAAGATGGTAAACTATTATCAAACATTATTTCACACTGTGATGTTTTCCTATAGTTTACAACAGGAAAGTACTAAATGATTTTCCTTTGCTAAATAATGACTTTTCACTTTTATACACAATACTCATAGAATATATCTCTAAATGCCAGTAATTATCAATATATTCAGAGCAGATATTTTATGCATTAATCATGTAAAAATAATTTAGACATATTGATCTCACATCTATGAACTATATACAGAAATACTCTATATATATTCTTAAAATTAAGAGACAGATCAAAATTGAAAGGTGGAACATCAGAGCAAAGAAAGATTGTAAATGGATAAAGTAAAATTACCTATAGCTGTTACTCACAGTATATTGACAAAGCAAGATGATCTTATGGGATCAGAATCTCTTTTGATAAATAGCCAAATTTTAAGCATTTTTAAACAGAAACCTCAGTTTGGTAATGAAGTAGAAAGCACCAAAACTTTCCATGTTAAATTGTGTACTCACCCAAGAAATAGTCTCTGGCCTCAGCAGTGTTTAGTGGAGACACAATAGGAGCTCAGCTCTGGGGTCTGATCCTCAATGTGTGGAGGGAATAGATCTAGCAGTCTAGGAGCCAGAAGGTATGGAAACACACTCTGTCTGGTCTAGAGAAGAATAATCCTGGCTGGCCCCAAGAGTGTCCTTATATACTCTAGAAGACCACGCCCACTTCCTCCCATGTTGCTTTTACTAATGCTTGCTATAGTTCAGCTCCTCTAAATACCAGTATTCTAAATGGATGGAAGATTGAATTAACTCTATAGTCAATATTGCAAACCAATCTCCACAACCAGTCTTCCTGAGTTCCTGCTTAGCTGGGTGTGGTAGATCACACCTTTAATCCATAGAGTCCTAGAGATGGGAAGCAGGAGGACTTTTAGTTCAAGGCCTGCCTAAGATATACAGTTAGAACTTTTCTAAAAAAAATAAATAAGTAAAGAGTAATTTTGCTACAATATTTCACTGATTGAAATATTGTGTGGTATGCTTATATTTTTGCTTTTCCTTTTGTAATTTCACTGTTAATGATATCAATCTGTGATTTTAGCAAATATCAACATTAAAAAGTTCTCAAAACTTCTTTAGAATTTTGTTCAACTCATTTTTATCATATTGACCTCAACTGCGATTTCTTTGAGAATCATCCCTTTCTCTACCCTCTCAACTGTCCCTTCTTTTCTTTTTTCTTTTTTAAATAAATACTTGGGAAGTCCAGGCAGTGGTCACACATACTTTCAGTCATAGCATTCTGGAGGGAGAGGCAGGCAGATCTCTTTGAGTTAGAGGCTATCCTGATCTACAAAATGAATTCAAAGCTGTGCTCCAACAATACACAGAGAAACTAGGTCTGAATAAAAAATATATTTTTAACTAAAACCCAAGTGTCTCTGACTTTTCTTGTGAGAGTTTTCTTGATTGAATCATCTGAAGTGGGAAGCCCCACCTAATCTCAGATGTTTTGAGGTGTGGGAATCAACCTTAAATTTTAGCTGGTGGCATTCAATGTAAAAGGACATGGACGAAGGAAACTCTCTCAACTTTGCTCTTTGTTTTCTTGCTCTCACTCCCACTGGCGAGTTCATCCCTTCACTGGTATAAGAGCCTATTTTGGGGAGGATTTCAAAGTAGACTGAAGACCAGATGATACATCCAGCATTGTAGACTGAACCACTGCTTCTCTCTCTCTCTCTCTCTCTCTCTCTCTCTCTCTCTCTGTGTGTGTGTGTGTGTGTCTGTCTGTCTGTCTCTCTCTCTGTCTCTCTGTCTCTCTCTGTCTCTTTGTCTGTTTCTGTCTCACACTCTCTCTCTGTCTGTCTCTCTCTCACACTCTCTCTCTGTCTGTCTCTGTCTGTCTGTGTCTCTGTCTCTGTCTCTCTGTCTCTCTCTCTCTCTCTCTGTCTCTGTCTCTCTCTTTCTCTCTCTCTCTCTCTGCATATGTGCCCAAATTCACATAGTTTTGTTCCTCTAGATTCAGGGTGGTTGCTACACTTTTCTCTTGGTTAACTCCACATGTAGTCAAATTGACACCAGGGAATAGCCATGAGATGTGGTGGTATTGTATTCCCCAAAATATTGTTCACCCTAATAAATTTATCTGGGGTCAAAGAACAAATAGCCACTAGATGCAGAACCAAAAATGGTGGCTAGAAAATGGGTCAGAACAACCTATAGCAGAAGCTAGGTCGTGGTGGTACAGGCCTTTCATCACAGCACTTGTGAGGCAGAGCAAGGTGGAGCTCTGTGAGTTCAAGGCCACATTGGAAACAGCCAGGCTTGGTGAAGCACACCTTTAATCCCCAAAAGCAAACCTTTAATCCCAGGGATTGGAGGCATAATGGGGAAAGATTATATAAGGCGTGAAGACCAGAAACTAGAAGCATTTGCCTAGTTCACTATTTGGCTGGTTAAGCTATTAGGCTTTGAGCAGCATAGTTCAGCTGAGATTCATTCTGGATGAGGACTCAGAAGCATGCAGTCTGAGGAAACAAGACCAGCTGAGAAACTGGTGAGGTGAGGGAGCTGTGGCTTGTTCTGCTTCTCTGATCTTCCAGCGGTCACCCCAATAACTGGCCTCAGGTTTGATGTTATTAATAAGACTCTTTAAGATTCATACTACAATGAGAAGGGCTGACCACTTTGTGTTGGATGATCAGTTAGGGAGCTCCTCCCTAATAGAGCCTAATTCTTTGTCTAGGGATGGGACTCTCAAAATTTTCCACATTTTTATCAACACGTACATGGTTCTGGTCTTGTTTATCCTGCCATTTCTAGAAGAGACTGTTTCACAGCACACTTCCTGGTATTCTGGCTCTCACTGTCTTTCTCACCCCTCTTTCACAATTTTTCTTGGGGCCATTGATGTAGGGCAAGTTTCCAGAGATTCCCTATTGCTCTTTATGTTGTTGTATGTATTTTTCCATAGAGTTCAGCCCACCTCCTCATCTCTTTGTCCAGTTTGAGTTATTGTTCCAATGCAAACTCTTGGTCTAATGTGAAATGGTGATTTGGTTTCTGTTCTATAGGAAGTGGCTAGGATCCCAGGTGGATGGATATGGGGGCAGGGACTCTAGATTGCAGGGTCTTGTTGTGGGTCTTGGTTTTGCTTTTATTAATGCTTGCTGTAGGTGAGTTCCTGTAAATAGCAGTATTCTAAATGGATGGAAGATTGAATTAACTCTATGGCCAGTATCTACATTCAAATCAAAGACAACACTAAAAACAAAAAAGTCTTAATACAAAATATCCAATAAATTTAGGACACCATGAAAAGACCAAACCTAAGAGTAATAGGGATAGAAGACAGAAAAGATTACCAACTCAAAGGCACAGAAAACATATTCAACAAAATCATAGATGAAAACTTTCCTAACCTGAAGAAAGAAATACCTATGAAGATACAAGAAGCTTACAAAACACCAAATAAGCTGGATCCAAAAAAAAAAATTCTTCTCCCCACATAATAATCAAAACACTAAACCTGCGGAACAAAGAAAAAATATTAAGAGCCCCAAAGGAAATAGACCAAGTAACATGTATAGGCAAACCCATGAGAATAACACCAGACTTCTTAATAGAGACTATGAAAGCTAGAAGGTCCTGGACAAATGTTATGCAGACACTAAGAGAACACGGATGCAAACCCAGAATATTATAGCCAGCAAAACTCTCAGTCACCATAGACTGAGTAAACAAATTATTCCATGATAAAACCATATTTAAACAATACCTGTCCACAAACCCAGCCCTAAAGAAACTAATTGAGGGAAAAAGGCAACCTAAAGAAGCTAAACACACCTATGAAAACTCAGAAAATAGATAATCTCACACCAACAAACTTCAAAGAATTACAACAGAACACAACCACAAAAATAATAGGAATCAACAACCACTGGTCATTAATATCCATCAATATCAATGGTCTCAACTCAACTACAAAAAGACACAGACTATCAGAATGGATAGGAAAACGGGATCCATCCTCCTGCTGCATACAAGAAACACCCCTTTACTTCAAAGACGGACACTACCTCAGAGTAAAGGGCTAGGAAAAGGCTTTCCAAGCAAATGGACTTAAGAAGCAAGCTGGTGTAGCTATCCTAACATCTAATAAAATAGACTTCAAACTAAAATCAATCGAAAGACATAAGGATGGCATTACATATTTATCACAGGAAAAATACACCAAAATGAAGTCTCAATCCTCAACATCTATGCCCCAAATACAAAGGCACCCCCATTCTTAAAAGAAACTTTACTGAAACTTAAAATGCACATCAAAACCCACACATTAGTTGTGGGAGATTTCAACACTTCACTTTCACCAAAGGACAGATCTACCAGACTGAAAATCAACAAAGAAATTAAGGACCTAACACATGTTATGACTTAAATGGACCTAATAGATATGTACAGAACATTCCATCCTACCACAAAAGAATATAACTTCTTCTCAGCACCCCAGGGAACCTTCTCAAAAAATGACCACATGCTTGTTCACAAAACAAATCTCAACAGATACAAAATCATTGGAATAACCTGTATCTTATCAGACCACCATGTCATAAAGTTAGACTTCAACAACAATAAAAATGATAGAAATCCTACAACCTCATGGAAACTGAATAATGCTCACTTGAAACATCAATGGATCAAGGAAGAAATAAAGAAAGAAATTAAAGATTTCTAAGAATTCAATGAAAATGAAAGTACAACATACCTAAACTTATGGGACACCATAAAAACAGTACTAAGAGGAAAATTCATGGCTCTGAATGTACACAAAGAAGATGGAAAAATCTCATACAAATAAATTAATAGCACAACTGAAAGCACTAGAACAAATAGAAACAAACTCACTCAGGAGAAATAGATGCCAGAAAATAATCAAATTGAGGGCTGAAATCAACGAAATAGAAACCAAGAGAACAACACAAAAAAATCAATGAAACAAAGAGTTCATTCTTTGAAAAAGTCAACGAGATAGACAAACCCCTAGCCAAATTAACCAAAAGGCAAAGAGAGAGCACCCACGTTAACAAAATCAGAAATGAAAAGGGGGATATAACAACAGACAATGAGTTAATCCAGAAAATCATTAGGTCATACTTCAAAAGCCTCTATTACACAATTGGAAAATATAAAAAAATGGATAATTTTCTGGATAGGTACCACATACCTAAGTTATATCAAGACCAGATAAACCATTTAAATAGTCCAATAACACCTAAGGAAATAAAATCAGTCATTGAAAGTCTCCCAATCAAAAAAAGCCCAGGAACAGTTGGTTTCAGTGCAGAATTCTACCAGAATTATACCAGCGACAGTAGACATTCTATGATAGCATAACCAACAGAATACAAGATATGGAGGACAGAACCTCTGGTGTAGAGGATGCAATAGAGGAAATAGATTTGTCAGTCAAAGAAAACACAAGTATTAACATTAAATGTCCAGGAAATCTGGGACACCATGAAAAGGCCAAACCTAAGAATAATCGAGAAAGAAGAAGGAGAAGAATACCAACTTAAAGGCAAAGAAAATATATCTAATAAAATCATGGAAGAAAAAGTTCCAAACTTAAAGAAGGAAATACTTATGAAGATGAATGAGGCTTATTGAATACCAAATAGACTAGATCTCCACCCCCAAAAGTATTCTCACCACATATTAAACCACTAAACACACAGAATAAAGAAAGAATATTAAGAGCAGCAAAGGAAAAAGGCCAAATGACTTATAATGGCAGACCCACCTGTATAACACTTGTCTTCTCAATGGAGACTTTGAAAGACAGAAGGACCTGGACAGATGTAATTCAGACACTAAGAGACCATGGATGCCAGCCCATATTAATCTACCCAGCAAAACTTTCAATCACCATAGACATAGTGAACAAGATATTCCAACACAAAACCAGATTTAAACAATACCTATCCATAAATCCAGTCCTACATAAAGCACTAGAAGGAAAATTCCAACCTAAGCAAGTCAGATACACCCATGAAAACACAGGCAATAGATAACCCCACAGCAGTAAATCCCAAAGAAGGGAAATACAAACACACTACTACCAAAAGAATAACAGGAATTAACAATTACTGGTCATTAATATCAATGGATTCAATTTACCTATAAAAAGACACAGGCCAGAACGGATAACAAATCAGGATCCATCTTTCTGCTGAATATAAGTAACATACCTCATCATCAAAGACAGACCCTACCTCAGAGTAAAAGTCTGGTAAAATATTTTCCAAGCAAATACATTTAAGAAGCAAGCTGATGTAGCTAACCTAATAACCAACAAAATAGACTTCAAACTAAAATCAATCAAAAGAGGTCAGGAAAAACATTACATACTCATCACAGGAAAGGTCCACCAAGATGAAGTTTCAATTCTGAACATTTATGTCCTAAATACAAGGGCAGCCACATTTGTAAAAGAAACAACACTAAAGTTTAAATCACACATCAAACGCCACACATTAATACTTGGAGACTTCAACACCCCATTCTCACCACTGAACAGATCTGCCAGACAGAAACTTAACAGAGAAATAAGGGAACTAACAGATACAATGACTCAAATGGACTTAATAGATATCTACAGAACATTCCACACTAACACAAAAGAATATACCTTCTTCTCAGCACCCCAAAAAACCTTCTCTGATATCAACCACAAACTCTGTCACAAAGCAAATCTCAACATGTAAAAAAATTGGAATAACTTCCTGTATTCTATGGGACCACCATGGCTTAAGATTACATTTCAACAACAAAAATTGCAGAAAGGCAAAAATCTGATGGAAACTGAATAATGCCAACTGAATCACCAATTGCTCAAGGAAGAAATAAGAAACAAAGTAAAGACTTCCTAGAATTCAATGAATATCAATGTACAACATACCCAAATTTATGGGACACTATGAAAGCAGTGCTAAGAGAAAAATTCATAGCACTAAATGCACACAAAAAGAAGTTGGAGAAATATCACACAAGAGATTTCACAGCACACCTGAAAGCTCTAGAACAACAAGAAGGGAATTCATCCAGGAGGAATAGACATTTGAGGGTTGAAATCAATAAAAATAGAAACAAAGAGAACAATACAAAGAATCAATGAAACAAAGAATTGGTTCTTTGAGAAAATCAACAAGATAGATAAGCCCTTATCCAAACTAACCAAAAGGTACAGAGAAGAGTGTCTAAATAAACAAAATCAGAAATGAAGATATAACAACAGACAATGAGTAAATCCAGAGAATCTTCAGGTCATACTTCAAAAACCTGTACTCTACAAAATTAGACATTGTAAAAGAAATGAACAATTTTCTAGATAGCTACAACATACCAAAGTTAAATCAAGACCAGATAACTAATTTAAATAGACCGATAACCACTTAGGAAATAGAAACAGTCATCAAAAGTCTCCCAAGCAGGCCGGGGGTGGTGTTGGCACATGCCTTTAATCCCAACACTGGGGAGGAAGAGCCAGGCAGATCTCTGTGAGTTTGAGGCCAGCCTGGACTACCAACTGAGTTCCAGAAAAAGGCACAAAGCCAGAAAGAGAAACACTATCACAAAAAAAAAAACAAAAACAAAAACAAAAACAAAAAAAGTCTCCCAAACAAAAAAAGCCCAGGACCAGATGGCTTCAAAGCGGAACACTACCAGTTATTCAAAGAAGAGCTAATACCAATGCTCTTCAAAACTGTTCCACACACAATAGAAACAGAAGGAACATTACCAACCTCCTTCTATGATGTACTCTGATTCCCTAACCACACAAAGATGCAACAAAGAAAGAATAACAGACCAATCTCCCTCATGAACATTGATGCAAAAAATACTCAATAAAATATTGGTAAACTGGATCCAAGAACATATCAAAAAATTATCCTTGATCAAGTAGGCTTCATCCCAGAGATGCAAGGATGTTGAACATATGAAAATCTGTCAGTGTAATACACCATATAAACAAACTGAAAGAAAAAAAAACCACATGATCATCTCATTAGATGCGGAAAAGGCCTTCGACAAAATCCAACACCCATTCATGATAAAGGGCTTGGAGAGATCAGGAATATAAGGAACATACCTAACCATAATAAAGACAATTTACAGCAAGGCAACAGCCAACATCAAATTAAATGGAGAGGAACTCCAAGCGACTCCATTAAACTCAGGAACAAGAAAAGACTCTCCACTCTACCCATGTTTATTCAATATACTACTTGAATTTCTAGGTAGAACAATAAGACAACAAATTGAGATCAAAGGGATACAAACTGGAAACGAAGAGGTCAAACTTTCACTATTTGCAGATAATATGATAGTATACATAAGTGACCCCAAAATTCTGCCAGGGTACTCCTACAGATAATAAACTTCTGTAATGTGGCAGGATATAAGATTAACTCAAAAAAATCAGTAGCCCTCCTATATACAAATGACACATAGGCTGATAAAGAAATAAGAGAAACACCATCCTTCACAATAGCCATAAAAATATAAAATACCTTGGGGTAACTCTAAGCAAGTGAAAAAACTGTTTGACAAGAACTTTAAGTCTCTGAAGAAAGAAACTGAAGAAGATATCAGAAAATGGAAAGATCTCCCCTGCTTGTAGATAGGTAAGATTAACAGTAAAAATGGCAATCTTACCAAAAGCAATCTACAGATTCAATGCAATCCCTATCAAAATCCCAACACAATTCTTCACAGACCTGGAAATAACAATACTCAAGTTCATTTGGAAAAACAGAAAACTCACAATACCTAAAGTAATCCTGTACAATAAAGCCACTTTGAAGGCATCACCATCCCTGCCCTCAAGCTCTGCTATAGACCTATAGTAACAAAAACAGCTTGGTCTTGGCATCAAAACCAATATGTGGACCAATGGAATCTAACTGAAGACCCTGACATTAATCCAAACACCTATGAACACCTGATTTTTGACAAAAAAGCTAAAACTGTACCATGGAAAAAAAGAAAGCATCTTCAACAAATGGTGCTGGCAAACCTGGATGTCGGCATGTAGAAGAATGTAAATAGATCAATATCTATCCCCATTCACAAAGCTCAAGTCCAACTGGATAAAGACCACAACATAAATCCAGTTACACTGAACCTGATAGAAGAGAAAGTAGGAAGTAGCCTTGAATGCACTGGCACAGGAGATCACTTCCTAAATATAACATTGTAGCACAGACAAGAGCAACAACTACTAAATGGGACCTGCTGAAACTGAGAAGCTTCTGTAAGGCAAAGGACACAGTATTTAAGACAAATTGACAGCTTACAGAATGGGAAAAGATCTTCAGCAACCCTACATGTGACAAAGGACTAATCTCCAAAATATATAAAGAGCTCAAGAAACTAGACATCAAAATCATGGACAATCTAAAACAAATGGGCTACAGAGCTAAAAAGAGAAGTCTCAAAGGTAGAATCTCAAATGGCTGAAAAACATTTAAAGAATTGCTCAACATCCTTAGACATCATAGAAATGCAAATAAAAATGAATCTGAGATACCACCTTACACCTGACAGAATGGCTATGATCAAAAACAGATGAAGACAGAGCTCTTTTTATTCTCTGAAAAAATCAAAGATGACTTCCTCCTCCTTTGAGATGTGAGGAGATAAGTTTGGAAAAGTTTGGAACAGGTGTGAGTACAGGTGAATTAACCAGAGAGATGTGAGTTCCCAAGACAACATTAAAAGTATTCTACTACATAAGCTATCAGGAGACAAATTGCTCCTTGGCTTTCACTTTACAGGTAACTGGATGGAGTTGACAATGTCCCCTATATGCTCAGATATTTGAACACTTAGCAACCAGTTGGTGGTGCTATTGTGGGAGGCTTGGATGGTAGGCCTTGCTGGCAGTAGTATGTCATTAAGGATTCGATTAGAGATTAAAAGCTCAACACTTCCAGTTAACTCATTGCTTCATGTTTTGCATTGAGGCTTTGAGATCTCAGCTTCCTGTTCTTGCTGTTATGCCTCCCTGCCATGATGGGCCCCTAACCCTCTGGAAATATACGTGAAAATAATCTCTTCCTTCTATAGAACAAACAAATAAAAACACTGAAGATAGCCTATGTAGGAGAGGATATGGAGAAAGGGAAACACTCTTCCACTGTTGGTGGGAGTGCAAATTTATACAGCCACTCTAGAAATCAGTATGGCGGTTTCTCAGAAATTTGTGAATCAATCTTCGTCAACACCCAGCTATACTACTCTTGGGCATATACTCAAGGCATGCTCAATCATACCACAAGGACCCGCACTCAACTATGTTTATAGCAACATTATTTGAAATAGCCAGAACATGGAAACAGCCTTGAAGCCCTGAACTGAAAAATGGATTAAGAAAATGTGGTACATATCATAGTATGTACTCACTCATAAGTGGAAACTAGATGTAAAACAAAGGATAACCACACTTGAACCCACAACTCCAGAGAAGCTAGGTAACAAGGAAGTCTATAGAGGGACACATGGATCACCCTGGGAAAAGGAAACAGATGAAAACTCCATGAGTCAAATGGGGATGAGAGATGGGCAATGGAGGATAGGGAATAGGGGATGAGAATGTAAGAAAATAGGATGGTTGAGCTGGAACAGGGATGGAGTGGGAAAGCAATGAAAGAGATACCAAGATAGAGGGAGACATCATGGGGATAGAGAGAAATCGGGTGCTAGGGAAGTTCCCAGGAATCCCCAAGGATGACCCCAGCTTGGATTATTAGAAATAGTAGAGAGAGTGCCTGAACTGAACTGGCTTACCCCAGTGACCAGATCAGTGAATACCCCAACTGTCATCACAGAGATTCTCTCCAATGACTGATGGAAGCAGATCCAGGGATGCACATCCAAACACCAGGCAGTACCTCAGGAGTCCAGTCAAAGACAGAGAAGAAGGATTTTATGAGCAAGCGTATCAAGATCATGATGGGGAAACCTGCAGAGATGACCAAACCAATCTAGTTGGAACTCATGAAAGTTGGATCAATGGCTGTGGAGCCTGCATGGGACTGGGCTAGGCCCTCTTCATGGCAAGACAGTTATGCAGCCTGATCTGTTTGGGGGGCCCCCAGACAGTAGGATCAGAATCCACCCCTGGTGCATGAGAGGGCTTTTGGGGAGCTTATTACCTATTATGGGTCACCTCTAGCAGACTTAGGCAGTGGGGAGGGGCTTGGACTTGCTTCTACTGGATGTGTTTCCTGATGGGAGGCCTTGCCTTCTTGTGGGTAGAAGTAGGGGGTTGATTATGAGGGGAAGGCTGGGGAGGCAGAAGGAGGGAATAGGTGGATCTTTGATTGGTGTGTAAAATGAATGGAAATATTTTCTTAATAAAAAAAGGAGTTGGCAATCTGCCCTAAAATGCAAGGCATTTAGGAACCTGAGACTGATTAAGGAGAGCTGTATTGATCTATACAGGCAGCTTCTGAAGCTGCTCAGAGGCTGGTCCCACTGACTATTGTCCATAAACAGCCAGGTAGCAGGTGTGTCCTGGGGTGTGACAGAGCCTGGAGGTCTCGTTCCTTCTTGATTCTGGAAACCCTAGGAAGCAAGAGAGGAAGTAAAGATCAGAACAGGGAAAGCTGATGTTATCCATCTTCCAAGTGTACAGCAGATCTCCCCATGAGAAGGTGTAATGGGTCATCATTTTTATCTGTCATGTGGACCCCAATGCTTATTTTCTCACACCATGTGTTTCTGTGTGTCTGTGTACTTGTGTACTTGTGATTATTATAGTCATGTGTCTTCATCACCAGCCTTTGAACTTGGGCATAAGGCATTTCATTTTCCATAACTCAGTTTCCTCAACTGACATGTGGATGTCAGAGCCCAGATTGGCAGTGTTCTTGGAGAATCAAGAAGATGGAATGTGCTGTTGAGTTTTTAGCCATATAATCCACCTCCTGACCAGAAGTCCCTGTTCATTCACCCAACTGAGGCGAGGTTCAGCACAAAGAGACACACTTCCATCTGGGACACCTCCTGAGGAGCAGATGCTGGAAATAATCTGAAATATACCTCTTCTCCTTAAATAACTCTGTCTTCTGCTTTCTGGTTTGTGGAATTGCCGTGAGCAAGGCTAGAAAATGCCTTCCAAACGCCATTGTGGACTCCACTATCTTTACACATTCAGAACTATAACTTTTCTTAATTAATATTAAAAGCACACATTAGTAGGTCCATATCTAGGACTTAGAAGAAGTAACTACTCCGTGTTAGCTGCTTGGGTAAGAAGAAGGATTCAGCCTCACCACAATCACTTCCTCTACTTACCATGCAAATCATCCCTTAAATTTTTATTTAAAATATGTTAGCACATCTCCCTAATGAAAAAGCTAAAAATGTTGAAATGGTGAAACCCACCAGGTTTACATTCATGAGAGTCTGTCTTCCTATTTTATCTGGATACAACTGATTTAGTACCTATTGGAAAATCTTAGAGAATGATTCTCATTTAAATGACTGTGACAAGCTTTTGGAGACAACCTTGAATCCAAGGATATACAGTCTGGCTTTAATCCACATCAACAAAGGTGTTAACATCTTGGAATGAAATTTGAGAACTCAAGGAAGAAAAAAAACCCATTCATATCTACAGTTCATATGTATGGGAGAAAGTATTTGGTATTCCTTGTGTAGTCTCAGGATGGCAGTGGTGTGACATAATTTCAGTTTTTCCCCAGTTTCAAATATTGGAAACTTCCATGTCCATTCCCTCATTTCATGTGCCCCTTTCAATACAAGGTGTTGGTGAGATGAGTAACATTCCTTCTCTAGTTGAGGGTTTTAGAATCTAAGAGGAGACATACTATGAGACATGTCTGTGCAATTGAACTGAAGACCTTATGTCAGTGAGGATAGCACCATGGCATGGGCTGGTGTAGAGGACTGAGCAAAAAGGGGTAAAACTGAAATCAAATGAGCACAAGCATTCATCTCTCAGTGCTTCCCAATGCACATATAATATAACTTGATGATGCATTATCCCATGACTGTGATGGATTATATGTCCTCTGAGCTGAGAAAAAAGCCACCTTAGTTGCTTTTGTCAGCAAAGAAGAAAAGGAACTAATATAGTCAGTTGTAGTTTTAGATTTCTTGTCAGTTGCTCTCCTGAGGTGGCTTACAATTGCATGTGAAAATGAGATGGGAACTATTGGCTAAGTCTTCATTTTGCAGATCAAAATCAAGGAGGCAAGTATATTTAATTGACATCCTTGCTTAGCCTACGGAAATAACCAAGCCCAACCCACTGTACTCTTTCTTACACCAAGACATGCTCTTTGCTCATGATTCACAATCACAGAAAACTCACCTGAAATGGGAATGTGGCCAAAAACTAGAAGGCACAGCCTTTCTGTTTTATAATCATAGTCCAAACCAGAGTGATTAGTTTGAATTAACAGTCCCAGACTCCCTGAATTAATCTTTAGCCAGCAGAGTTTTGTTTAGAAATGCCTAAACTAATTTATATCTCATAGAACACATAGCGTCAACAATTTACATCTTGTTGGACATTTGCCATTTTCAATGTAGAAAATTTGTCCTAATATTTAACTGTCAATTGTTTATGACTATCCCAGCACTGGTGATATTTAGTGTTTTCATGGCATATCACTGGTTAAGTTGTTAAGAGTAATAAATACTCTCTAAGACTGCAATTGTTCCCTGAGACAGAGCCTGCCAGCTCATGACTGGACTAAGAGGTGAGTCTTTATCTTCATACCAGAACACCCAGCCCCTAGGCTTTGGGCCCAGGGGCAGAAACCTGTCCCCATATACCCCCACCCATTGCACTTCCAATTTCAGGCCAGTTGGCAGGCAGACTTCCTGCACAGAGGCCAAACTACCCCCTCCACCATCAGACCCTGTAACCCAAGCCTCACCTCCCAAAATCCCACCCACCCTCCAAGACTGAAACTCTTCCCTGAGACAGAGCCTGCCAGCACCTGACAAAACTAAGAGGTGAGTCTTTATCCTCATACCAGAAAATCCCAGGCCCTAGGGTTTGGGACCAGTGATTGCTGGCAATCACTCTGGACCACACCTGCTCTCTCCTCTTGCCTGAAAGTGAGCCCACAGGCCCTCCCCATTTGGAGAGCCCAGGCTCTGCAGTGTCTGCCCCTGGGATCTCTGCTCCTGCTACAACTCCTGACTGAACTCTCCCCAAATGCGGGGCAGGGCTCCCTGCCTGCTCCCTAGACCCACATGTGCTTTCCACCCTCTTGGGAGCGCATAGACCTCCACCCGCAAAAACACCTAAGTTCCCAGAGGAAACACTCCACTTTCGACTTTTCCTCCACACAAACCCTTCCCAAGGACTCAAGTGCCCAACACCTTGGCTTCAACTGAAATAAATAAATAAATAAATAAATAAATAAATAAATAAATAAATAAACAAACAAACAAGAAAGAGAGAAAGAAGGAAGAGACAAACAAAGAAACAAAGAAGTGAACCAAGAACCCAGTCTTTGCCTTCCTCTTCCATTGGAATTCGGGGATTGCAGACCGATACACTCAACTTCTTGAATCACCAGTGCAGTTAATTTGCAAACATGTATGGATTGAGGCTGATTTCAGCCACACCTCATCCCCAGTCGGGACTGCCTGTTCCCCTCCGTCAACTAATTAATCCGTTAGGAAGATAATTGTACATGCAATCCTACAGAATACCACACAGACAAATGGATACATAGACTTGGAGATACAAAGAGCCATAAAGAGCTGATAGATAAATAGGTCAGGAAAGTTGGGCATGCAGTCCACAAGCACCAAGAGGTAAAAATTGCACAAGAGCAGCCAAACTGAGTCAAAAGGAAAGGAAAGGAAAACCAACACCAAGATACTGAAAAGAAAGTATGCAGGTGAATTTCCGTGTCTGTTTGGCAGTGTAGGTATGTCAAAAATTGGATAAAAGTGGATTGTGGTGACACACCCATTTCATCTCAGCACTCAGGGAGGCAGAGACAGGTGGATCCTTGTAAGTTCCAGACCAGCCTGGTCTACAAAGCAAGTTCCAGGACACCCAGGGCCATTCCACAAAGAAACCCTGTTTCCCAAAACAAACAAACAAACAAACAAAACAACATGCAAACGAAAGAAAGAGAAAAAGATAAAGAATGAAGGATAGTTTAGGAAAAAAATGGACGGGGGAGTGGACTAAGAGATCCCAGACATTCTGTCTCACTAGAGAAGAGCAAACTTAGTGGGACACAGGAGAAAGAGAGACAGGATGGTGGGTGTGGAGAAATGGATTCCATACTTTTGTGGCACAAGCAGTGTGAGTAGTTGCCATCAATGGGATGGAACCTAGGCTGGTATGAGCCCCTTGTGAGCACACTATGCCAAAAGCAGACACAAGTTCCCGTGAAGGGTCCCAAGTGGCAGGCATCATCTGTAAGGGAGCCAGTGGCCTGGGACCCATCAGGTCTCTGTGCTTGGTTTCTCCCCACCCCAGCCCCCACCACCACGCTCCCCCACCCTCCAGGAGAGCAAGAGATTTTGTCTGTGGGTGTGGCTTAGAGGCCTGAAATTCGGAAAGGGCGTGCCCAGAAGATCCAGCCTAGGTGTTTGATTGGGCGGTGGTAAGAGGGCTTGGCCCACCCACCACCTTGCAAGCAACTGGGTGGGGCAGGCAGAGCAGCAGTGAGGCAAAGAGTGCCAGATGATTCGCAGGCCAGCCCAGTGTCCTCTGCTCAGAAGAGCCAGTGGCCTCCCCAGGCAAAGGCCTTGTCCAGTCAACCCTGCTGCTCCCGGAGTGCCCCCTCGGGTCTTCTTCAGTGGACATGGAGGCCGCCTTGGACAAAGAAGCCCTGCAGGAACTGCGGCAGCACCTGTGCACAGAGACAGAGCCAAGCAAGCTCTACCAGAGCCTCAAGAAACTCTCTTCCCTGCCCAAGCTCCGCTACACCCTACACACTGGCAGAGATGGACTTCGAGCAGACCATGAGGCTCTTGAGGAAAGAGCAGCTCCTGGTCCCGTTTGCCAAGGCCTTAGCCGCCATTTGGTCAGAAAGGTCCCAGTTTGGGCCCCATCCAGAGTCGGACCCAGGGGACTTTGCCTTCGCCTTGAGCCTGATGACATTGAGGGGCAGAAACTGTCCTGGAGAGGAGCCTCATGAGTGCGGGCCCAACAGAACACAGACAAGATGGGAGAGAGGTCTTCCACGAGAGCAGCAGCAGCACCAGCAGCAGCACCAGCAGCAACAGTAGTAAAATGTCAAGTCCGGGAAGCAGCCTGAGCCCAAGCCCGAGCCCAAGCCCAAGGCCGGGACTTGGAGCAAGCCTAAGACCACACACAAGACTGAACCGAAGGGTGACTTCCAAGAGGAAGCAAGAGGCCCAGAGCTTAGGAGGCCCACAGCTAGCCTCTCAGAAGCAGGTGCCTCTGGACAAGGCCCCAGGAAGTACAGAGGAGCCCTGGGGGCTCCAAGAAGCCCTGCCCATCTCCAGCAAGTCAGATGCAGGGGGAAAGACTCCAGGCCACTGGATGGAGGAAGGGCCCTATGCTGATTCTTCAGAGGCCTGCCACAATTCTGACAGCTCTCCTCCTTCCTCTGCTCTGAGGCTGAGGTTGAGACTGATTAGTTGTAAGAGGAGGGGAAAAAGCACCTGGAGAGTAGAGGAAGTTCTTAGCCCTGGAGCAAAGGAGCCCCAGGGCAAGTCTGAAAGTTGCCCAGATCCGAATGACAATGGCGTCCTGGCGGGGCGTCCCCTTGCACAAGAAACCTGCAGTCTCCAAGCTGGCTTTCCCCCACTGGGTGGCCAGGAGTACTCTTCCTTGCACACTGACCAAGACAGCCCCCCTTGGGCGCGCAGGACCCACTTCAAAACGCCAGTGTATTCGGGTCCTGGGCGAGCCCGGCTCCAGCAGAACTCACAGCAATGGCGCCTTGAGAGCCCCTTGACTGCCCCTGGAAAACTCGCTGCCAAGACACAGCTGAAGAAACTGAGTCCTGGCCGCAAGAAGAGGAGGCCAGTCCCCAGACACTCGATGCCAAGGCAGCTCACACCCAGACTGAGAGCACCACAATCCTCCAGGTGCAGGAGTCCCTTGAGCAGAGGCTGCAAGCCCTGATAGCCCGCCTCCAAGCAGAGCAAGGCAAGAAGCCTCAAGGCCGCCAAACCAAGATGATTGCCACCTTCGAGACTCCAGCCAGGAACCCAGGCCACCAGGCAGAGTCTGGACCCCGAGGGGCGGCCTCCTCCGAAATGAGCAGTCTCCAGGACGCCTCTGCCCAAGACTTGCCCTTGACTTCGTCAAGGGGCAGCAACAAGACCCAGCTTAAGAAGAGACCTGCCCCTCTCATGGCCAAGGCCATGAGGGATTACAAGAAGAGGCTCTCTGGGAGGTGACCCGAGGATGCTATCTGCCCAGGAATTGCTGGAAATCACTCTGGAACACACCTGCTTTCTCCTCCTGCCAGAAATGGAGCCCGCCAGCCCGCCCCATTTGGATAGCCCAGCCTTTGCAGTGCCTGCTCCTGGGATCTCTGCTCTTGCAATCTCTGCTCCTGCTCCATCTCCTGACTGACCTCTCCCCAAATGCTGGGCAGGCTTCCCTGCCTGCTCCATAGATCCACAGGTGCTTTCCGCCCACCTGGGAGCGCATAGACCTCCTCCAGCACAAACACCTTGGTTCCCAGAGCAAAAAAATGCACTTCGGACTTTCCCTCCACCCAACCCCTTCTGAAGGACTCAAGTGCCCAACACCTTCTCTTCAACTGAAATAAACAAACAAACAAATAAATAAATGAATCAATGAATAAGTAACTGAACCATTAAGGAAGAAAGAAAGAAAGAATGAAAGAAAGAAAGAAAAAGAAGAGCAGGCACCGAATCGTAGAAGTGTACCAAGAACCCAGTCTTTGCCTTCCTCTTCCATTGGAATTCGGGGATTGCAGACAGATACACTCAACTTCTTGAATCACCAGTGCAGTTAATTTGCAAACATGTATGGATTGAGGCTGATTCCAGCCCCACCTCATCCCCAGTCGGGACTGCCTGTTCCCCTCCGTCAACTAACTATTCCGTTAGGAAGATAATTGTACATGCAATCCTACAGATACTGGCAAACAGATTCCAAGAACACATCAAAACAATTATCCACCATGATCAAGTAGGCTTCATTCCAGGGATGCAATGGTAGTACAACATAGGAAAGTCTGTCAATGTAATACATCTTATATAAAACTCAAAGGAAAAAACCTACATGATCATCTTACTAGAGGCAGAAAATGCATTAGACAAATTCCAACAACACTTCATGATAAAGGTCTTGGAGCGATCAGGAATACAGGGAACATACTTAAATATAATAAAGGCAACTTACAGCAAGCCAACATCCAACATCAAATTAAATGGATAGAAACTCAAAGCAATACCTCTAAAATCAGGAATAAGGCAAGGCTGTCCCCTCTCTCCATACATATTCAATATAGTACTTGAAATTCTAGCCAGAGCAATAAGACAACATAAGGAGATTAAAGGGATACCAATTGGAAAGGAAGAAATCAAGCTTTCACTATTTTCAGATGACATGATAGTAGACATGAGTGACCCCAAAAATTCAACCAAGAAATTAATACAGCTTATAAACACCCTCAGAAACATATCAGGATACAAGGTCAACTCAAAAAAATCATTAGCCCTCCTATATACAAAATACAAACTGGATGAGGAGGAAATCAGAGAAATGTCAACTTTTACAATAGCCACAAATGATATAAAATCCCTTGGGGCTACTCTAAATAACCATGTGAAGGACCTATATGACAAGAATTTTAAGTCCCTGAAAAAAGGAATTGAAGAAGATGTCAGAAAATGGAAAGACCTCCCATGATCATGGATAGGCAGGATTAATATAGTAAAAATGGTGGACTTACCAAAAGCAATCTACAGATTCAACACAATCCCCATCAAATTACCTACATAATTCTTC
>NW_023411213.1:0-4404 GCF_903995425.1 Onychomys torridus
GGGATTGAACTTACATGTTCAGGTTTGTGCAACAACTCTTTACATGACACCTTGATTATCATTTGAAAATTATTTTAATTTTTGTTTTTTTTTCCTTTTTTATTTATTTCATTGTTATGTATATGTGTGTTTTTCCTGTAGGTTATGTTTGAGAACTGCATTGATTCTGGTGCCTGAGGAGGCTGGAAGAGTGTGTTTGAACCTCAGTATGGTGGCTGGGACTTAAACCCTCATCCTCCACAATAGAATCCAGTGCACATAACTGGTGTTCCAACTCTCAAACTCACTTTTTCTTTCCTTCTTTCTTGTTTTTGGAGATAGTGTCTTACTATGTAGCTCTGGTTGTCCTCAATCTCAGTCTATAGACCAAGCAAGCCTCAAACTCACAGACATCTACTTGCCTATGCCATTTGAGCGCTGGTTTCAAAGGCATGGGCCACCACATCCTACTTCTGACTTGCACATTTAAAGTGCTTACTGTACAGTGGCCTTGTGTGAGCATTGAGGAGGAGCACTAGACAACAAATCAAGTTTCACACTGCTTCATCTCCCTGGGGAGACAGACAACAAGCAAAATGAAACACACCCAGCTTAGATGGAGGCCACAGTATCAAAAACCTGAAATGCTCAGATCAGCTGTAACCCACAATGACACCAGTGCTGTGATCCTTCAATATGGTCATAGCCATGATCCTAGGTCTCAAGACAATTCTAGAATGGGAGAAGGTAAAGGGATGAGGTAAGTATTGACCAAGACTTTATACAGAGCAGTGATGATCATAATGTGTTTTCCTAAAGCATGCATAGAGACTTTCAGCTCTGGAAGATACCCAAGTCTAGATGATGAGAGCTTGAGAATTGTACATTCTGCTCTAGATCCATTTCTGTTGGGCCACTGGATTTAACTTGAAAATTTGAACTTGAAAATTCATTTGTCTAAAAAGTATTATTTTCAAAATATCAGAATGAGTTGTGAGACAGTGCAGGATGGCTGGATATTTTTGTTGTTGTTTAAACTGCTGTGTGTGTGTGTGTGTGTGTGTGTGTGTGTGTGTGTGTGTGTGTGTGTGTGTGTGATATGTTTGCATATGTGTTTTTGTGAGTGTGAGCATGGGTGTTATGGTCAGTAGATGTCCTCAAGTGTTGCTTCTTACCTACTACCAAAAGACTGGGCCTCTTTGGATTGTATTTTTAGTCTGTATAGGGAGAAGTGTGTGCATGTCATTGCTTACATGTGGAAATCAGAGAGGAACTTTGGGAGCCTATCCTCTCCTTCCAAATTTACATGAGTTTTAAGGAACAAACTTAGGTCATCAGGCTTCATAGCAAGTTCTTTTACCCGCTGAGCCTTCTAAATTGATTCTGTTTATTGTGTTTGCCACTGTGTGTGCCTGGAAAAATGGGCTGTGTTTCTATTGGTTCTCTTGTCTCTGTGTTCCAGCTCACCACAGGAACACTAGGATTAGAGATACAACAGCTTCCACACTAAGCTTTACATGGGCTCTAGGTTTCAAATGTAGGATTCAGGCTTGTGTGGAAAGCACTTTACCCAATGAGCCATTTTCTCAGCCTGGCTTGTCTTCTCCTTCCCCTCATCCTCATCCACATCCTTGTCCTCCTCCTCCTTCCTCCTCTTGTACAGTTTTTCCAAAACTAAGATGGTCTGTGTTGCCCTGGCTGTGCAGGGAATTTCTCTACAGATCAGGCTAGCCTCCAATTCACAGAGATCTTCCTGCCTATTCTTATGGAGTACTGGGATCAAAAGTATGCAACACCACTGCCCAGATGTTTTTGTTTAAAAATTTATTTATTTTTTGTATATTGGCATTTTGCCTGAATATGTATCTGTATTAAAGTGTCAGATATCTGGGAACTGGAATTAAAAACTATATTGAGCTCCAATGTGGGAGATAGGGATTGAATCTGGGCCCTCTGCGAAGCACCAGTTCCATAACTGCCAAGCCATATCTGTGGCCATGGCTTATTTCTAATGTAAACACCAGCTGATGATATCCAACTCTGACTTGACTCTATTAGAGCCCAGTTATGTCTAATGTGGGAGCTGAATGAGTCACCAAGCTCTGTTTGCCATGAGACAGTCAGAATGGCATGGGAACATGCTGAGTTAAAAAAAAAGAACATGACTGAGTGATGTCTAATAAAAACTGATGGAATATATATTTTTTGAAGGTTGAGCTGTACAGTCAAGGAAAGGAAGTATCCATTTTGTGGAATGTGGGGAATTTGTGTATAAAATATATGCTCCTGTGTAAATCTCTATAAGCAAACTCTATAGGATTTTTAGATGTAAATTTAGGTCAAAACCATTGACAAACTTCAAAAACTCTTAAAAGTTGATGTACTGAGTAGTGATTATCTATAGATCCTGAGTACATTCAAATGCAGTATGCCAGTGGTTATCAATTTAAATCAAATAAACTACATATCATCTTCTAGCAGTAACTTCTGTAGGCTGAATAATAGCAAGTTGTTCATTTTTTATTAAATTTTCTATTCCTTTTACATACAAACCACAGATACCTCCTCACCTCCATCCTACTGCTCCCAGCCTTTCCTCCAAATAACTTACCTCCCCTTCCCACCTCCTCCAAGGCAAAGCCTCCCATGGGGAGTCAGCAGAACCTGGTACATTCAGTTGAGGCAGTCTAAGTCCCTCCTCCCTGATTCAAGGCTGCAATAAAAGGCCCACCATAGGCACTGGGCTCCAAAATCCCACTCAGGAACCCGGGATGGATCCTGATCACACTACATGGGTGCCCACCAGACAGTTCAAATGAAATGACTTCCTTGAATATCCAGAGAGCCTAGTCCAGTAACATGGGGGCACCACAACTATTGGTCCACTGTTCATGTTTTTCCACCAGTTTGGCTATACATTTCCCACCAATGATCTCAATGTCCCTTGCTCATAGAATCTCTCCTCTCTCTCATCGATTGGACTCCTGGAGCTCTGCCTGGCCTCCAGCTGTGAATCTTTGCAATGCTTCCATCAGTCACTGGGTGAAGGCTAATGGGGGCTCCACAGCTACTGGTGCACAGTTCATGCATTTCCACAAGTTTGGCTGATTATCTCTGTATTTTTTCCAATCAGGATCTCAATGTCCCTTGCTCCTAAAAACTATCGTTCCCATTATGATTAAATCTATCACTTCTTAGTAATAAGGAGATGCAGGTACATGTGTGGAATCGTACTTCACATAAATTTGTATAATACTATTACGTTCTCGACATATATTTCCAGTAGGAGATGAACATTCACTTTCCCACATGGAAGTACTGAGGAATTCCAAATATTCAGAGAATTCAAGGGTGCTGAAGGATTTCCCTTGAATCCCAGGAGAGATTTCTGGAATGGGAAACCTGACTACTGTTGAGTTATGAGGAGAGCTGGTTAGCAAGCAGGCAATGTCAATTCCCCATGACATGAAGGGTCTCTTCCCTGAACATGCTATTTTATCCTGGAGACTTAGAATGTTTTCTGATGTCATCTGTGTTGTAGCAACACCAACTGCCTTTGTGTAGTTGGTTCAGTGCCATTACAGTTCAGCCATGAACATGTTGGGAAAACTCAGGAGTCTAATGGGTAGAGAGAAAGTAGATGGTAGAGAGACTGGAGAGAGGCAGACACAAGGTGACCCTCAGCCTCCATGTAACCCATCAAGAAAGAAATGGTCCAGAAGATGGTACAGTAAGTGTTGGGCAGGAAATTGGCATCTTTCTGAAGGACATGGGCTTGTAGTGAATCTTCCAGTAATGGGACACAGGAGATAGGAGTCTCTGGAACCCAATAAGACTTCCCTGATTGTTGTGGTTCCTGAAATTCAAGGATTGTAGAAGAGTAATTTGTCTATCCCAGAAGTCAGGAGTAAGGCCAAAGTAGTTTTGCTGGGAGCACATAACTTTCTATCCTACAGGAGGGTAGGGGTTGAGAGTGGACAAAATGGCCTGAATTTGGGTAGGAGGTTCAAGTGAAGTGTGCCCAGCAAAAGGCACATCATCAATGTACTTCAACCTCTATGTCCTCATTTATTTACTGCCCACAAGCTCTGTGCATCCTCTGTTGTAACTGAGGAGAGTTGGTGAGGATGGTGACCATATTCTGAGCTGTGTGGCTTTTCAGTTTTGTCATGTGCTTAGAGTTACCTTTCAAGGTATTTATGCATCTGTAATGACCTGAGTACTTGTGGACTGTGTCAATTTTATGTTGGATTTGATAGCAACAGACCAGTGAACTTGGCAGCCAATTTGAATGCAGTGTCCAGAGCTTTTAATAAGCCTGGGGAGGCTCTCTCCTTAGTTACCTGAAGTGTGTGCTAAAGGAGCAGAGGAAATCAGCTGGCAGAGTCTTCTATCTCCTATTCTGTTAGCCTGTGTCTCTTTAGA
>NW_023411214.1:0-4950 GCF_903995425.1 Onychomys torridus
TGGAAAGATGCTGTTTATTTGCTTGTCCACTGTCCCTGTCCTAGTAGCATGTCTGCATTCCAATGAGGTTGTTGATTTTGAGCATTAAGTCTAGCTTGGACCTGGGTGGCATCAGTAACTATAGATTTAAAATCAAGATACTGCCCTGTGCTTAAACAGGCTCGCGCAATTTCTGTCCAATCGGAGGGGGTCATGGCTTGAGCAGTCAGCCGCTGCAATAGAGTCAGAGTGTATGCAGCGTTAGGTCCATAACTTCGAGCTGCTTCTACCAGATCTTTCAACTGCTTATACGGAATTGGCTCATGATATCTTTCCGTTTGTGGGTCTTCAAATACCGGAAATACTGACGCTAACCGGGACCATGTTTTTCCTTGTATGAAATGGCAGCCATTAGCGGAAGCAACATAAGGAGGAGGAGTCTGTTTTGGAGCTCCTGAACTACTGTACCCTAGTGGGCCATATCTGTCTTGCTCGTATCAAGCTGCTTCCTCCTCTAGGTCTTCCTCATCTATCTCAGAGATCTCTTCCTCTGAAGTCTCTTCCTCTGAGAGCCGCATGGCGGCAAATTCATCCAGCAGCGGATATAGCGGTGCTGAAGGTTCTACATGCTTAGATTTTTCTTCCCCTTTTCTTTCTGGGGATTTCCTTTTATCTTCCTTTTTCCTTTTCATCCTCTGCTTATGACTGTCCTCTTGTTTTTCTTTTATACACCCTTCTCCACTTTCAGCCTCTGACATGCTATCTTGGTGATCTGTTAGTGCTCAACGCCCTTGTTTTATGGCTTCCATACATTCTCCCCCTTGTAGACAAGAGTGGATTAGTCTCCGCCAGAAACAGCAGAGCAACACAATGATCACCAAAAACACAAAATTGACTGCAAGCAAAGGAGGGTTAATTCCACCAATTATATATATCATACCTGAGGACACTTACCCGACGTCGGCCGCTTTCCGTGTGGAGTTCTGAATCCTTCTTCGGCCCCTCACCGGTGTCTGCTGAATGCGAGAGGCTCCCGGGTTTCGGCACCAGCTGCGGCGAGCCCCGGCCAGCGGGGAAGAAAGCCACGACACAAGGATTCTTCTCCAATCACGGTTTATTGAAGCGCTGCTTGGTTGAGGGAGAGCTGGAGGTGAGGGGCCCCGACCATGGCAGTTGAAGGGTTTTTTGCAGGATGTGGGCGTGCTCTGCTGGCCTGATACACTAGGCGGATTGAGATTGGTGCATTGCTATTACTGTGCGGAGTTGAACGGGAGAGCCGACGTGGTAAACAACACAGGGCTCCGCCCTGGGAGCCGATGTGGTAAACAACCCAGGGCTCCACCCTGGGAGGAAGTCAGCGCCATCTTGTGATGGCGGACGGAGTTTCGGGAAACCGGCTGTCACACACCAGGAAACTGGAGTGTGCACAGATAAAGAAATATGTTTCCTACAAACACGGACAATATCTAGTTCAACTCTGCTTCTGAAATTGATACAAACCACTGTTCCTCTACTATCCAATCCTTTTCAGTTAAGAGAGAGAAACGTGTGAGCTTCGTGAAGAATGTAGCTTCATTTGAGCTGAAAAGTGACTGCATTTACCTGAAACGAAGTCTTGCTTGTAGGAAGACACAGAGCCTGGGATTTCACTGTATTTCTGAAGGGAAACACAGCACAGTTCTCATCAATGGAACACACTGTGCTTTAAAGAAGCATGCTCTTTCTTTCTAGAGTCTCTAATACACCAGGAAACGTGAGTGTGCTCAGAACAAAGAACTGTGTTTCCTACACACACGGACCATATCTAGTTCAACTCTGCTTCTGAAAATGATACAAACCACAGGTCATCTAACATCCAATTTTTTTCAGTTAAGAGCAAGAAACGTGTGAGCTTCGTGAAGGATGTAGGTTCATTTGAGGTGAAAAGTGACTGCGTTGACATGAAAGTAAGTCTTGCTTGAAGGAAGACACAGAACCTGGGATTAAGATGCATTTCTGAAGGGGAAACACAAGGCACAGTTCTCATCCATGGAACACACTCTGCTTAGGAGTAAGAAGCTCGCTCTTGCTTTCTAGAGTCTCTAAGACAGCAGGAAACATGTGTGTGCTCAAAACTAAAGAACTGTGTTTCCTACACACATGGACAATATCTAGTTCAACTCTGCTTTTGAATCTTATACAAACCACAGATCCTCTAACATCCAAGGTTTTAGGTTAAGAACGAGAAAAGTGTGAGCTTCGTGAATGATGTAGCTTCATTTAAGCTGAAAAGTGGCTGTGTTTACCTGAAACGAAGTCTTCCTTGTAGGAAGACTCAGAGCCTAGGATTTCACTGCCTTTCTGAAGGGAAACACATCACAGTTCTCATCCATGGAACACACTGTGCTTTAGAGTAAGAAGCTTGCTCTTGCTTTCTAGAGTCTCTAAGACAGCAGGAAACGTGTGTGTGCTCAAAACAAAAGAAATATGTTTCATATACACACAGACCATATCTAGTTCTACTCTGCTTCTGAAACTGACACAAACCACTGGTCCACTAACATCCAATCCTTTTCAGTTAAGAGAGAGAAACGTGTGAGCTTCGTGAAGGATATAGCTTCTTTGAGCTGAATAGTGATTGTGTTTACCTAAAACACCATTTGCCTGTAGGAAAAACACAGAGCCTGATATTTCAGTGCTTTTCTGAAGGAAAACACAGCACAGTTCTCATCCCTGGAACACACTGTGCTTTAGAGGAAGAAGCACGCTCTTGCTTTCTAGAGATCCTAATACACCAGGAAACGTGAGTGTGCTCAGAACAAAAGAACTATGTTTGCTACAAACATGGACAATATCTAGGTCAACTCTGCTTCTGAAACTGATACAAACAACTGGTCCTCTGACATCCAATCCTTTTCCGTTAAGAGAGAGAAACATGTGAGCTTCGTGAATAATGTAGCTTCATTTGAGCTGAAAAGTGACTGCATTTACCTGAAATGAAGTCTTGCTTGTAGGAAGACACAGAGCCTGGGATTACACTGCATTTCTGAAGGGAAACACACAGCACAGTTCTCATCCATGGAACACCCTCTGCTTTAGAGCAAGAAGCACGCTCGTTCTTTCTAGAGTCTCTAAGACAGCAGGAAACGTGAGTGTGCTCAGAACAAAAGAACTGTGTGTCCTTCACAAACGGACCATATCTAGTGCAACTCTGCTTCTGAAACTGATACAAACCACTTGTCCTCTAACATCCAAGGCTTTTCAGTTAAGAGCGAGAAACGTTTGAGCATCTTGAAGGATGTAGCTTCCTTTGAGCTGAAAAGTGAATGCGTTTACCTGAGACGAAGTCTTGGATGTAGGAAAACACAGAGCCTGGGATTTTACTGCATTTCTGAAGGGAAACACAGCACAGTTCTCATCCATGGAACACACTGTGCTTTAGAGTATAAGCACCCTCTTGCATTCTAGAGTTCCTAATACACCAGGAAACGTGAGTGTGCTCAGAACAAAGAACTGTGTTTCCTACACACACGGACCATATCTAGTTCAACTCTGCTTCTGTAACTGATACAAACCACAGGTCATCTAACATCCAATTTTTTTCAGTTAAGAGCAAGAAATGTGTGAACTTCCTGAAGGATGTAGGTTCATTTGAGGTGAAAAGTGACTGCGTTTACATGAAAGTCAGTCTTGCCTGAAGGAAGACACAGAACCTGGAATTAAGCTGCATTTCTGAAGGGAAACACAAGGCACTGTTCTCATCCATGGAACACACTCTGCTTAGGAGTAAGAAGCTCGCCCTTGCTTTCTAGTGTCTCAAAGACAGCAGGAAAGGTGAGTGTGCTCAAAACAAAAGAATTGTGTTTCCTATACACACGGAAAATATCTAGTTCAACTCTGCTTCTGAATCTTATACACCACAGGTCCTCTAACATCCCAGGCTTTTAGTTTTAGAGCGAGAAACGTGTGAGCTTCATGAACGATATAGCTTCATTTAAGATGAAAAGTAGCTGTGTTCACCTGAAACGAAGTCTTCTTGTAGGAAGACACAGAGCCTGGGATTTCACTCCATTACTGAAGGGAAACACACGGAACATTACGCATCCAAGAAACACACTCTGCTTTAGAGCAAGAAGCACACTCTTGCTTTCTAGAGTCTCTAAGACAGCAGGAAACGTGAGTGTGCTCAGAACAAAAGAACTGTGTGTCCTTCACAAACGGACCATATCTAGTTCAACTCTTCTTCTGAAACTTGTTCAAACTGCAGGTCCTCTAACATCCAAGGCTTTACAGTTAAGAGCGAGAAACGTGTGAGCTTCGTGAAGGATATAGCGCCTTTGAGCTGAATAGTGACTGTGTTTACCTGAAACGAAGTCTTGCTTGTAGGAAGACACAGAGACTGGAATTTACTGCATTTCTGAAGGTAAACACATCACAGTTCTCATCCATGGAACACAATGTTCTTCAGAGTAAGTAGCACGCTCTTGCTTTCTAGAGTCTCTAAGACAGCAGGAAACGTGTGTGTGCTCAGAACAAAAGAACTATGTTTCATATACACACAGACCATATCTAGTTCTACTCTGCTTCTGAAACTGATACAAACCACTGGTCCACTAACATCCAATCCTTTTCAGTTAAGAGAGAGAAACGTGTGAGCTTCGTGAAGGATATAGCTTCTTTGAGCTGAATAGTGATTGTGTTTACCTGAACGAAGTCTTGCTTGTAGAAAACACAGAGCCTGATATTTCACTGCTTTTCTGAAGGGAAAACACAGCACAGTTCTCATCCCGGAAAGAAGAGCATTTTAGAAGGACCTGTGGTTGTATAAGTTCAGAAGCAGAGTCTGAACTAGAAAAAAAATGATATTTTCCCGTTGTGTAAATGAACATAGTTACCTTTGTTCTGAGCACACACACGTTCCTGCTGTCTTAGAGACTCTAGAAAGCAAGAGCGTGCTTCTTGCTCTAAAAGCAGTGTGTTGCCATGAGAGAT
>NW_023411215.1:0-4539 GCF_903995425.1 Onychomys torridus
ATCAAATGAGAACTTTTGTTCTCTCTATATATATTTCTTGTGTTCAGTATGCATATTTTGATATTAGGTTTTTGTAGCTGGGAATCAAACCCAGGGCCTTGCGCCTGCTAGGCAAGCTCTCTACCACTGAGCTAAATCCCCAACCCCCAATTTTTTTCTTTTCTTCTTTTTTTTTTTTTTTTTTTTGGTTTTTTGAGACGGAGTTTCTCAGTAGCTTTGGAGCCTGTGCTGGAATACCTCTGCAGACCAGGCTGGCCTCGACCTCACAGAGATCCAGCTGCCTCTGCCTCTCAAGTGCTGGGTTTACTGGTGTGCACCAACACCGCCAGGCAGATATTAGTTCCTTATGATGTGAGAATTTTTATTTAATTAATTTCTTTTGTTCAGTCTGTATATTTTAGATATAAGACTTTTATCAGATGAGATTTTTGTTTGTCTAATTATGTTCAATATGGATATGTTTGCTATTAGGTCTTTATGAGTTCAAATTTTTTGCTTTATTTAATTTCAGGTGTTCTATATAAATATTTTGAATATTAGACTTTTATCAAGTAAGAAATTTTTGTTAATTTATTTGATTTCTTGGTTCAATAGTATATTTGAGATATTAATCCTTATCAGGTGAAATTTTGTTTTATTTAATTTCTTGTGTTCATTATTTTTATATTGGATATTTTGACTTTTTTCGGAGGGAGAAATATTGTTTTATTTTATCTGAATTCTAGTGTTCAATATGTATATTTTGGATATTAGCCCTTTATCAAATGGGAATTTTTGCTTTATACATGATTTTTTATGTTCAATGTATATATTTTGATATTAGATCTTTTCAGATGAGAAATTTTGTTTATTTTATCTAATTTCTTGTGTTCCAAATGTATATTTTCGATATTAAGAATTTTACTCAGATGAGAATAGAATATTGGGTTGACCTTAAACCTTTATGAGATCAGATTTTTTCTTTATTTTAGTGGATTTCATGTATGCAATATGTATATTTTGGTTATTAGTCTTTTGTTAGGTGAGAATTTTTGTTTTTTTTTTTTTAATTTTTGTGTTCAATATGAATGTTTTCAATTAGACATTTATCAGAGGAGAATTTTTGTAAAAAAAAAAGAAGAAGAAGAAAAGAAAAAATTTGGGGGTTGGAGATTTAGCTCAGTGGTAGAGAGCTTGCCTAGCAGGTGCAAGGCTCTGGGTTTCATTCCCAGCTACAAAAAAAAATATGCATACTGAACATAAGAAATAAATATATATGACAAAAATTCTCATCTGATTGAAGGGAATAATATGCAAAATATACATATTGAACACTAGAAATCAGATTGAATAAATAAAAAATTCTCACTGGATAACATTATATTCAAAATATAGATATAGAACACCAAGAAATTAAATAAAACAAAAAATTCTCATCTGATAAAGGTTGGAATATCGACAATATATATACTTAAAACAAGAATTAATAATATCAAAAATTCTCACCTGATAAAGGTCAGTATCCAAAATAAATTAGGGTAAATAAATTAAAAATTATCAATGCAATAAAAGTCCTATAATTAAAAATGTACATATTGTAAACAATAAATTAGTAAAAAATCCAAAATTATCAGACATAGGTTTAATATTCAAAATATACGTATTAAAGCCAGCCTATACCAGAATAATTAAAATAAAAATTCTCATCTGATACATGTCTAATATTAAAATTATGCATATCAAACACAAGAAAATTAGAAAAATGAAATGAAAATTCTCCCCTGATTAAGGTCTCAATCCCCAAATAGTACCTATTTAACACAAGAAATCAGAAAAAGAAACAAAATTCCTCATCTGATAAAAGTCAAATATTCAAAATATATATTGAACATGAGAAATTAAATAAAGCAAAAATTCTCACCTGATAAAGGTCTAATACCAAAAATATACACATTGAAGACAAGAAATCAGATCACTAAAACAAGAATTCTCATCTGATATAGGTCTAATATCCAAAATATACATATTGAACACAATTAAATTGGATAAATTAAACAAAATTCTCATTTGATAAAGGTCAAATATCAAAAATATTGTTATGAACATACAAAATTAGATAAAATTCTCATGTGTATACAGGTATAATACCAAAAAACATACATATTGAACACAAGAAATAAAATAAATGAATATTCTCCCTGATGAATTTCTATATTGAAATATACTTATTGAGCATTAGAATCAGATTAATAAAACAATTTTCATTTCCTATGTGTTTATAGGAAAATATACATATTGAACATAAGAAATCAGATAAATAAAATAAAAATTTGTATCTGAAGAAAGTCTAAATCAAAAATAAAAAAGGAACAAAAGTAATCAGAAAAAAAATCTCTAGTGATTAATTTTAAATATCCAAAATATCTACCTGAACATACAAGATTAGATAAAAGATAATTTCTCATGTGATAAAGGTCTACTGTACAAAATATACATTTTGAACATAATTAGATAGATAAAACAAAAATTCTCATGTAATAAAGTTCTAATATCCAAATATAACTCTATGGAACACAGGAATTCAATTAAAAAAATAGTTATAGCCATAAAGTTCCCATATCCAAAATATACACATTCATACTAAGAAATCAGACAAATAAAATAAAAATTTTCATCTGATTAATGTCTAATATCCGAAATATACATATTAAACACACGAATATAAATAAAACCAACATTCTCACAGCTGATAAAGATGTAATATGAAAATATACATATTGAACACAAGAAATCAGAAAATTAAATTAAAATTCTCATCTGAAAAGTTCTAATATCCAAAATATACATATAGAACACAAGAAATCAGATAAATACAACAAAATCTCTCATCTGATATAGGTCTAATAGCAAAAATATGCTATATGGAAATCAAGAAGTTAAATAAAACAAAAGCTCTCATCAGTCAAAAGTCTAATATCCAAAATATCAACATTGATCCCAACAAATCCAACAAAAAACAAAATATTCTCTTCTGATAAAGGTGTAATACCAAAAATTATCATCTTATAATGTTCTAAAAATCTCACCCAATAGAGGTCTAATATCCAAATATACATATTGAATACAAGAAATCAAATAAGTAAAAAAATTCTCATGTGATAAAGGTCAAATATCAAAAATATACACTGACACAAAAAATTAAATAAAACATAAATTCTCATCTAATAAAGAACTTATATCCAAAATATGCATATTGAACCTGACAAATAGAGGAAAAAAAAACAAAAAGTACTCATGGTGATAAAGGTCAAATAAAATTGTGTAGACAAAGTTGTCCTTCTGTCAGCATTTAAGTTCTCTGTAATGGCGCTTGTGGCTTAAGGAGACAAGGAGATGCAAGGTACTTACTATGAACTATAGGCATCACTAAATTTTCTTGATATTATTACCCTTGAGGTACTATAAAATTTCAGTAGGAGTAATAAACATTCGAGGTTCCACAACACTGGAAAGGAAGGACTAAAGGATGTCCTAGTCAATCGGAGACGAAGATCTCTGGCTTTGGGATGAAGAGTGTACTGAAGGGCTTCCCTTGTATCTCAGCAGTAGCTCCTGCAAAGGTCAGCTTGACTTCTAGTGTATTATGAGGAAAGATCATTAGAAGGGAAGCAATGCCAGTTCCCATGACAACTGCAGCTCTTCCCTGGACATTCTAATGTATCCTGGAGATCCCTGGCCACCTCTGTGATGTCACCTTTGCTGTGGCAATACCAACTGCCCATGGGAAGTTTATTCAATATCTTCACCATTTACTAATGAACATGATGGCATTACTGAAGAGTCTAATTCCGAAGAGAATGGAGAGGGTAGAGAGACAAGAAAGTGACAGAAGACAGCTGACCTTCAGCCTCAGTGTAAAAACCTCAAGAAAGAAAAGAAGAGAATTGTGTTGAAGTTTCTTTCCCGGAAAAGGGAAGCTTCCCAGAGGAAGTGAACTTGAACTGAATCTTCCAGTAATGGGTCACAGAAAGCTGCAGTCTTTGGGAACCAACACAACTCCCTGCTTGTCATGTCTCTTGAAATTCAGGTTTCCAGGATATTAATTTTCTGGCTCAGAGGTCAGCAAGGACAAAGCTTTATCCTGGGAACTCTTTGCTTTTCTTCCATTTGGTATAGGCATTGATGAGTGAACATGAGACCAACATTAAATCAGGAGGGATTAATGAGGTGTGGCCAATTTCAAGGCAGGACATCACTGTACTTCAACCCACACTGGCTAACTTTGGTACTTCCCAGTTGCTCTGTGTGTCCTAGGTTGTCAGTGAGGTGACTTGTTGAGTCTGGTGACCATGTTCTGCCCTTATATGTCTTCTCCATTAATAGTTATATGGTTAGATTGTCCTGTCAAGATATTTGAGCAACCTCTAAATGACTGAGGTGATTGTAAACTTTGTGATTTCTCATGAATCTCTCTACTTGATTACTTGGAGCATGTGCGATGAGGACAGAGAACACCAGATAGCTGAATAACCACTTCCTTCAAATAGTGGAGATATGTGG
>NW_023411216.1:0-4160 GCF_903995425.1 Onychomys torridus
ATATATATATATATATATATATTAATATATTTATATATATATTATTTATTATATTATTTATATAGTTAATGATGTTTATGTATAGTGTAGACATATTCTGCTAGAGCTTCGCACATGCTATTTGATCTCATTACCGTTCGAGTAACAAGTTAGCTCAATGGCTATATCGCGCAAGAGAATACATATAATACGTGCTCTCGATGGTTCTTGAGAGATCACGAGACATCCATCACGCATAGTTTCAGTGCTAGCACTCTCATATATATAGGAGAGAGGGTCGCAAAAGAGATAGAGAGATACAAATGAGAAGAGACGTATATATTCACACTTAAGAAACCAGAGCTCTAAAAGTATGTGAGAGTTAACGTATTGTATGCATAGTGGAGGGTGGTATAACAGAGAGTGTGATGATACGATGTTTTCCGTATGCTGCAATATGGTTAGTTAAGAGGTTACTCTAGTGTTTTCACTGACTCCGATCATAACTCTTATCTTATTCTCTGCACAGCAGCCTTAATATGTGAAACATTGCTCACTTATCAGGAAAACGCACACTGGAAACATACGCCCCCTCTCACGCAAGACCCCCTCAAAGATGACAATGTAAGCTAGCATTCTGAATTATGAAGCTGCACAGTTAACTCCTCGACGTTGGGGCATCTATTGATACATTCAGTTTGTTAAATAACGATCAGTAGAAATAGGCTCCTGAGAAGGAAGTCCTCTGGATCAATGATGTTCTTTTGACAAAGAAGGCAGAGTAGAATAAAGCCTAACGTATATGAGTAGAGTAAACACACCACCCGCGACACACTCACTGTATATTACAGTTTTTTGTTCGAGATGTAGGGAAAAACACGCCTAGCACGTCTCTTCAATTTACACACTCTGTTCTTTTGAGCGCTTGTCTCTGTAAGGTACTAACAGAATACACCTTAGAAGGAGCGCTCGCACACTTCCGACTTCCTAGTTGAGTGAGATAGTGCTTGTTCGATGAAGTGAGGAGTGTGTTTCTAACGTTTCATAGACAGAAAATTTAAAGAATATCCGCTAGGTACTCACGAGTTGTAGCGGGATGCAACGCAAGTGCATTCCGTTTTCAGGCTTAGGTGCAGTACACCTTATTGCGGAGACATCACAAAACGCTCCCCAAGGAGGATCGTAGAATCACAGACAGTATTGCCCTTACAGCAAGCCCTTTTCGGACAGCGGTTGACTCGCTTTCTCTGTATTCCTTTATATATGCAGAGCCATTCTGAGAAATAGATTAAGACGAGAAAGAAGGCGGTCTGGGTGGGGTTTGTATCGTAAACGGATTCTCGAAGCGCGAGAAGTATGCACACTGAGGGAACTAGTGGGGGCGCTGTAAATATGGTGGGGTTATTGGATATACACTGTTTCTTTTATTAGATCTCTGATGTCAAAGAAATAGTGAAAGTTTTACAGCAACCTTAGGCCACTGTTTCCTGCTGTCTTAGAGGACAGAACTAGAAAGCCAGGGGACGCTGTTGCTTTGCTCTTTTAAAGCCTTTCGCCGCGTATTTCATGGACTTGAGAACTGTGCTGTGTGTTTCCTTCAAAATGAAGTGCAAATCCCAGGCTCTATGTCTTCCTACAAGCAAGCCTTCGTTTCAGGTAAAGCAGTCACTTTTCAGCTCAAAGGAAGCTACATCGTTCACGAAGCTCACACGTTTCACGCTCTTAACTGAAAAGCATTGGATGATAGAGGACCTGTGGTTTGTATCAGTTTCAGAAGCAGAGGTGAACTAGATAGGTCCGAATGTTTTGGAAACACAGTTCTTGTTCTGAGCACACATCACGTTTTCCTGCTGTATTAGAGATCTAGAAAGAAGAGCTGCTTCTTGCTCTAAACAGAGTTGTTTCATGAATGAGAACTGTGTGTGTGTTTCCCTTCAGAAATGGAGTTAAATCCAGTTTCTGTGTCTTCCTACAAGCAAGACTTCTTTCAGGTAAACGCAGTCACTTTTCAGCTCAAACTAAGCTACATCATTCACGAAGCTCACATGTTTCTGGCTCTTAACTGAAAATCATTGGATGTTAGAGGCCCTTAGTTTGTGTCAGTTTCAGAAGCAGATGTGAACTAGATATGTTCCAAATGTTTAGAACACACACTTCTTTTGCTCTTAGCAAAATCACATTTCCTCCTATATTAGAGACTCTAGAAAGCAAGAGAGTGCTTCTTGCTCTAAAGCAGACTGTTTCATGGATGAGAACTGTGCTGTGTCTTAACTTCAGAAATGGAGTTAAATTCCAGACTCTGTGTCTTCCTAAGTCAAGACTTCGTTTCAGGTAACCACAGTCAGTTTACCGCTCAAACGAACTACACATTCAAGAACCTCACACGTTTCTCATCATAACTGCGAAGCATTGGATGTTAGAGGACCTGTGGTTTGTATCAGTTTCAGAACCAGAGTAGAACTAGATATTGTCCATATGTGTAGCAAACACCGTTCGTTTTTCTGAGCACACTCACGTTTCCTGCTGTATTAGAGACTCTAGAAAGCAAGAGAGTGCTTTTGCTCTAAAACAGAGTATGTTGCATGAATGAGAATTGTGCTGTGTGTTTCTCTTAAGAAATGGAGTTAAATCCCAGTTTCTGTGACTTCCTACAAGCAAGACTTCTTTTCAGGTAAATGCAGTCACTTTACCGCTCAAACTAAGCTACATCATTCACGAAGCTCACATGTTTCTGGCTCTTAACTGAAAATCATTGGATGTTAGAGGCCCTTAGTTTGTGTCAGTTTCAGAAGCAGATGTGAACTAGATATGTTCCAAATGTTTAGAACACACACTTCTTTTGTTCTTAGCAAAATCACATTTCCTCCTATATTAGAGACTCTAGAAAGCAAGAGCGTGCTTCTTGCTCTAAAGCAGACTGTGTTTCATGGATGAGAACTGTGCTGTGTCTTAACTTTCAGAAATGGAGTTAAATTCCAGACTCTGTGTCTTCCTACAAGCAAGAATTCGGTTCAGGTAAGGGCAGTTACTTTACAGCTCAAATGAACAACATCGTTCACAAGGCTCACATGTTTCTCATCATAACTGACAAGCTTTGGATCTTAGAGGACCTGTGGTTTATATCAGTTGCAGAAGCAGAGTTGAACTAGATATGGTCGGTATTTGTAGGACACACAGCTAGTTTGTTTTGAGTACACTTATGTTTCCTGCTGTATTAGAGACTCTAGAAAGCAAGAGCGTGCTTCTTTCTCAAAAGCAGAGTGTGTTTCATGGATGAGAACTGTGCTGTGTTTTTCCATCAGAAATGGAGTTAAATCCCAGGCTCTGTGTCTTCCTACAAGCAAGAGTTCGTTTTAGGTAAACACAGTCAATTTTCAGCTCAATGAAGCTACATCGTTCATGATGCTCAAACATTTCTCGCTCTTAACTGAAAAGCATTGGATGTTAGAGGTCCTGTGGTTTGTATCAGTTTCAGGCGCAGAGTTGAACTACATATGGTCGGCATGTGTAGGAAACACACTTCTTTTGTTCTGAGCACAATCACGGTTTCCTGCTGTCTTAAAGACTCTAGAAAGCAAGAGCGTGCTTCTTGCTCTAAAGCAGACTGTGGTTTCATGGATGAGAAACTGTGCTGTGTCTTAACCTTCAGAAATGGAGTTAAATCCCAGGCTCTGTGTCTTCCTACAAGCAAGACATCATTTCAGGTAAACTCAGTCACTTTTTAGCTCAAAGGAAGCTACATCATTCACGAAGCTCCTAGGTTTCTCGCTCTTATCTGAAAAACATGGGATATTAGAGGATCTGTGATTTGTATCAGTTTCAGAAGCAGAGTAGAACTAGATATGATCGCTATTGTGTAGGATACACACGTTAGTTTGTTCTGAGCACATCCACGTTTCAGCTGTCTTAGAGACTCTAGAAAGCAAGAGCGTGCTTCTTGTTCTAAAGCAGAGTGTGTTTCATGAATGAGAACTGTGGCTGTGTGTTTCCCTTCAGAAATGAGATAAATCACAGGCTCTGTGTCTTCCTACAGCAAGATATTCATTCAGGTAAAACATCTCTCTTCAGCTCAAAGGATGCTACATCATCCGAAGCTCACAGGTTTCTCGCTCTTATCAAAGCATGGATATTAGAGCACCTATTTGTAGTTTTCAGATAGCTGCTCGAAGTTCGAAGTATTA
>NW_023411217.1:0-2575 GCF_903995425.1 Onychomys torridus
TTCCTCCCAAGGGTTCCAAGATTTTTGGATCCTAGGATGGGCTCTTTAGCACGTGTTTGACCTGCACTTTCTTTACCTTGCGTCCTGCCAGCTCTAAGAAACAGCGAGCTAATGCTATTGTCTCGTCTTCTTTTCTCTGCTTCCCCAAACCGGAGGCTCATGAGCAGAGAGCATCCATATGACTTTCCTGCATTGCAATTCCTCTCTTCACATCTTTGCCTACAGCAAAGTCTACACGGCTGACACCATAACTTGCTTACTATGAACGCATCAACCATATTAAATTTAGGAAAATGGATAGATACCCCAAGAGTCTCACTTGGACACCCCCAGATGGCCTGACTTAGGTGGCATGCCCTATCTCCTATATCAGGGAGCATGAAACCATCATTTCAGCAAGAAGATTCACCATCCCACAGCACATGAAAAAGGTGGCCATATCCAGGTCATTCCTGCAGATCCTAGGTGCATGCCTCAGCACCTGTTACAGTGGTCACATACCCACATCTCCCCAGTTCACCTTTGGTTCTGTTAGTTCATATCCCAGCACCAACTATGTTGGTTGGTTTTCTTGAGGAGACCAGATCATCTATTCATGCCAGATGAGATGGCATCTGGCATGTCTAGGTTACTGAACCAACGTGTTCACCGGGTCACTTGCAGGAATGTGGCGACCCTTACAAGAGCACAGACCACTCAGAGCAAGCTGCATTGCTGCAAACCTAATTCCCACACAGGTCACAACTCACACAAGCTACAGTGGTTTATGCTTCTGTAACCACACTGAGGCCGTGTAAACCTTGTAAGCTTCAGGAACTTCCTGGGAGAGATTTGAAGGCAAGTTTCAGACTGGAGGAAACAACCACACACACCCACTTCCACAAATCAGACTCAGACCCAGCAGTGTACCCAGAGCCGGTTATTCTGTTCCTAACAGGATCCTGGGAACCAAGCTGTTGGTAAAGCCCCACAGCAGAGGCATCAGCCTTGAAATTTGTTGCTGAGTGTGTGCGAGCCTCTGATGCTTCACAGAGGCTCTGTCCTTGTGGGGTGCATCCAGCCCATGAAGAAACAGCAAAGAGGCTAGCGTTTCACTGCGCACCTATAAGCCCACATAATTGATTGATTGATTGATTGATTGATTGATGCAATTTTTGAGTTTTATTCCCATGCATCAGTTCATTCATTCCACAAAGAGCCCCATACCTTCATCTGGGCACTGTGGGGCTGAGAGTCAGTTGTTACCAGCCAGAGACCTCCAAAAACTCATCTGGAATGATGGCATCTGGAAGGGGGTGGGTCAGGTTTCTGGTGTGGTGTTCCAAGCCTGTTTGGAGCAAAGTCCTGAACCCGGCAGGGAAGGAAATGTCAAGGAGAGACAGTGCAGCGAGGCCCAGAGCCTTGTGGGGTCTGCTCAAACATGGCCCATGGCAGTGGCCTTGTGGGGTCTGCTCAAACGTGGCCCATGGCAGTGGCCTTGTGGGGTCTGCTCAAACGTGGCCCATGGCAGTGGCCTTGTGGGGTCTGCTCAAACGTGGCCCATGGCAGTGGCCTTGTGGGGTCTGCTCAAACGTGGCCCATGGCAGTGGCCTTATGGGGTCTGTTCAAATGTGGCAGGTGCTAGAGGAAGGGGAAAGTCACATGGGTTCTGATGGGAAGAGGAAGGGGAAGCCTAGGAGGGTGCTAGAAACAGCAGTGTAGGAGGCACAGAGAAGATACGTAGCAGTCTCTGTGGCCAGCGCCACTCTGTCCTTTGGGGCTTCGTTTTGGGTTTTTTGTTTGTTTGTTTGTTTGTTTGTTTGTTTTCGAGACAGGGTTTCTCTGTGTAGCTTTGCACCTTTCCTGGAACTCACTCTGTAGACCAGGCTGGCCTGGAACTCACAGAGATCCACCTGGCTCTGCTTCCTGAGTGCTGGGATTAAAGGCGTGTGCCACCACTGCCCAGCAGGGCTTCATTTTATAAATGCCCTTCATGTGGGAACTGAGGACAGGGGAGACCTAACCTGTCTCTGTGTGTGTGTCCAGATCCAGAGGAGGAAACGGTGACCACACAGGTGGCGCCCACCACAACCCCTAGGAAACCCATCCGGGCGAGCTGACAGTGACAGACGCCACCCCTGACTCCCTGAGCCTCTCCTGGACAGTCTCCGAGGGAGAGTTTGACCAATTCGTGATCCAGTACAAGAATGGGGATGGGCAGCCCAAGGTGGTGCGGGTGCCAGGAAATGAGGACCAGGCCACCATCTCCAGCCTGGAGCCAGACCACAAGTACAAGATGAACCTGTATGGCAATCCACAGTGGCCAGCGTGTGGGCCCAGTGTCTGTTGTTGGGGTGACAGGTGAGTGGACTGTGGGAGCCCAGGATGGGACCTACTAGGAGTGACCGTCAGCCCTGAGTAGGGACAGTGGCCTGGGACTGGTTAATACCCCAGACCTTCTGTGGCCAAGGCTGGCAGCCCATGTGCCATTCCCTGGAGCTGGCCTATCTCCCCCATACAGGGAGTGGAGACATCAAGACCTTTGCTGTACCGGTGCTGTCCAGGTCCCCTCAGCTGGGACATAGGAGCTTGGGCA
>NW_023411218.1:0-721 GCF_903995425.1 Onychomys torridus
CCACAGCTTCCTCAGCTCACCAGTTCCTCAGCTGATTCTGTTTCCTCACACCGGGAGCTTCTGAGTCTTCATCCAGATGGGTCTGAGCTGAACTGTGTTGCTCAAAGCCTAAAAGCTTAGCCAGCCAACTGCTTCTAGTTTCTGGTCTTCACGCCTTATATATCTTTCCCTTTCTGCCATCACTCCCTTGGATTAAAGGCTTGCTAAACGCATGTGTTTCTATGCTGGCTGTATCCTTAAACACACAGAGATATGCTTAGCTCTGCCTCCCAAGTGCTGGGATTAAAGGCATGCAACACCATGGCCCAGCTTCTGCTCTGGCTTGCTCTGACCCATTTTCTAGCTCTGTATCTAGTGGCTGTCTGTTCTCTGACCCCAGATAAATTTATTAGTGTGCACAATATTTTGGGGAACACAATACCACCACATACAGTTGTGTTTTTTCACCTGCCCCCTGAGGAAGATGTGCTGGCTGACAAGGCTGTGTATAAAGACATTATCCTTGCTCCATTATTCTCTAAGTATTCAACTTTCCATGAAGACTACTCTTTATCAGTATTTATTTGCCAAAACCTTTCTCTGGATTTCAGGAATAAAATTCCTTAACCATTGGGCCATCATCCATCTTTCTGATGGGAGAAAGCCCTATTATCTTCTTTGTGATCTAGTTTCTGCTTTTTTTTTCTCATATTCTGAAAGTCCCTGTTGTTAGTTAAACTCC
>NW_023411219.1:0-25282 GCF_903995425.1 Onychomys torridus
AATCAGATAACTAAAATAAATTTTCTCACCTTAAAAAGGGTTAATATCAAAAATATACATATTGAAAAAAATAGGTAAATAAAACAAAAATTCTCATCTGCTAAAGGTCTAATATGAACAACATACTTATTGAACACATAAAATTAAAAAAAAAACAAAAATTCCCATCTAATAAAATTTTAATATCAAAAATATACATATTGAACATAATTAGGTAAATAAAAGAAAATTTATCATCTGCTAATGGTCTAAAATCAACAATATACATATTGAAAACAAGAAATAGTAAAAGGAAAACAAAATTCTCATGTGATAAAAGTCAAGTAACAAAAATATAGGTATTGACACAAGAAAATACGTAAAACAAATAGTCACCTGATAAAGGTGTAGTATCCAAAATAGATATTAAACCCAAGGAACTAGATAAATAAAACACAAATTCTCATCTGATAAATTTCTAATATCCAAAATACATATTGGATGCAAGAAATCAGATAAAGAAAACAAAATTTTTATTTTATACAGGTATAATATCAAATATATACATATTGAACTCAAGAAATCAAATAAAACAAAAAAATCTCATCAGATAAATGCCTATTATTGTTATTAAACATTATTCAGTTTCCATGAGATGGTAGGTTTTTTTTTGTTGTTGTTGGAATATAACTTTAAATCATGGTGGTCTGATAGAACACAGGAGGTCATTCCAATTGTTTTGTATCTGTTGAGATTTCTTTGTGGCTAAGTATATGGATGATTTTAGGGAAGGTTCCATGGGTGCTGAGAAGAAGGTATATTCTTTTTTGTTCAGATGGAATGATCTGTAGATATTGATTAAGTCCATGTGAGTTATAACATCAATTAAGTCCTTTATTTCTATGTTAGGTTTCAATTTGACAGATCTGTCCAGAGGTGAAAGTGGGGTGTTGAAATCTCCCACTATTAATGTATGGGGTTTTATATGTGATTTAAGCTTTAGTAATGTTTCTTTTACATATGTGGGTGCCCTGTGTTTGGGGCATAAATGTTCAAAATTGAAACTTCATCTTGATGGATCTTTCTTGCAATGAGTATGTAGTGTCCTTCATGATCTCTTTTGAGTGCTTTTAGTTTGAAATCTATTTTCTGGATAATAGGATGGCTACACCAGCTTGCTTCTTAAGACCATTTGATTGGAAAGTCTTTTCCCAGCCTTTTATTCTTAGGAGGTGTCTATCTTTGAATTTGAGGTGTGTTTCTTGTATACAGCAGAAAATTGGGTCCTGCTTTCATATCCATTCTGTTTGTGTCGTTTTATAGGAGAATTAATTCCATTGATATTAAGGGATATTAATGACCAGTGATTGTTCGTTCCTGTTATTATGTTTAATTTTTAGTGGTAGTGTGTGTGTACCTCTCTTCTTTGGGGTTTACTGCTGTGGTGTTATCCATTGCCTTTTCTTCCAAGGCTGTATCTGACTTCCTTAGTTTGGAAATTTCCTTCTAGTGTTTCCTTTAGGGCTGGTTTTGTGGATAAGTGTTGTTTAAATCTGGTTTTGTCTTGGAATGTCTTGTTCACTCCATGTATGACGATTGAAACTAATATACTGGGTATATTAGTCTAGGCTGGCATCCATGGTCTCTTAATGTCTGCATTATATCTGTCCAGGTCCTTCTGGCTTTCAAAGTCTCCATTGAGAAATCGAGTGTTATTCCGATGGGTTTGCATTTATAAGTCACTTGGCCTTTTTTCCTTTGCTGCCTTTATTATTCTTTCTTTCTTCTGTAATTTACTTGTTTAGTCATTGCTGTGGGAAGTTCTGTATTTCAAATGTGTTGCTCTGATTGGTTAAAATAAATAAAGTGCTGATTTGCCAGTAGCCAGGCAGGAAGGATAAGTTGGCTCGACAAGGAAGAGGAGAATGCTGGGAACAGGAAGGCAAAAGGGAGTCATGGCCAGCCACTGCCATGACAAGAAAGAAATAAGCTACTGGTAAGCCATGAGCCATGTGTCAAAGTATAGATTACTAGAAATGGGCTAAAATATAAGAATAAGAGCTAGACAATGTTAGGCCTGAGCTAATGGCCAAGCAGTTTAAATAATATACATGTCCATTTGATTATTTTATTTGTGGGTTGTGGGAACCCTGGGGCTTGGTGGTACCTGGAGAGAAGATTTCCAACAACGAATTATTATGTGGCGCTGTTACTTTTTTGTTGGGGGTCTAGTCTGTTTGGTGTTCTAAAGGCTTCCTGTATCTTCATAGGCATCTCCTACTTTAATTTGGGAAAGTTTTCTTCTATGATCTTGTTAAATATATTTTCTGTGCCTTTGAGTTGGTATTCTTCTCCTTCCTCTATCCCTATTATTTGTATGTTTGGTCTTTTTCATGGTGTCCCAAATTTCTTGGACATTTTGGGTCATGACATTGTTGGTTTTAGTGTTTTCTTTGACTGATGAATCTATTCTTTCTACTGTATCTTCAAAACCAGAGTTCCTCTCTTCCATCTCTTGCATTCTGTTGGATATACTTGCATCTGAAGTTCTTGTTTGTTTACTCAGATTTTCTATTTATAGCATTCCTTCTGCTAGTGTCTTCTTTATTTTTTCTATTTCCCTCTTCAGGTCTTGGACTGTTTCCCTCATCTGTTTTGTTGTTTTTTCATGACTTCATTTCAGGGACTTATTGTTTTCTTCTGCTTTACTTGTCCTTTCCTCTAATTCTTTATAGTGTTCTTCCCATTTTTTGTTTGTCTGTTCCTCTACTTTATTTTTGATTTCTTCTATATAAGTCTCTAGCCTCTTCATGATGTTACTTATAAGGTTGTTTTCTTCTGCTTTTTCCATTCTGTGATGTTCAGGTCTAGCTGTTGGAGAAGGGCTAGGTTCTGGTGATGCTGTATTGCTCTTTATTTTGTTGTGTGTATTTCTGCCTTGATGTCTGCCCATCTCCTCATGGATTCATTCTCGATCTTATCAGTGTACTTGGTCCAGACAGAGCTGACAGATTTAGGGAGCCTCTCTCTGGTCCAGTTCGAAGCTCTGGGTCAGGTGGGAGCTCTGGGCCAGATGAGAATGCTGGCTGGATAGGACACACACACACACACACACACACACACACACACACACAGAGGCCGTACAACTCACACCCTGCCAGAGCCTCTGGCTGCCCTCCCCCCCCCCTTTTTTTTAGCATTGTTCCTCAATAGTCCCTTCTTGAGGATACCAAGAAAAACCAAGGACAACAGACTTCTAAGTGAATAAAGAATTTTATCAGGTTTTTGTTGTTGTTGTTGTTTGTTTGTTTTTACAAACCCTTATCCCTCGTGTCTGGAGGGCCTCTTTAATGCCCTTTACAAACAAGTCCTAAAAAGAAGTTCCTATTCTGAAATCTATAGTTTAGACTCACCTCATCCTTCCTGCTCTCCTCCAGATCACTGGGATCCTGAGTTGGGCGGTCTGGATGTATGATTGCTTTGAATCTCCACCATACGCCTGGGCTTTCCTGGCAAAGAATGTTCAACTCCCAATGAGGCAAGGGTCAAGCCCCAATGTTGGGTGCCAGTTTCCCTGGCCAGCGGGGTTTCAATGGGGGCCACACACCTGTGGGAGCAAATGAAAGGAACAGGGGACACAAGAGACAACAGTAAGACAGTAAATTTTATTTTCCTCACCAAGGCTTATATATCACAGGAGGGGAAGGGGCAGGAAGGAGGGAAGGGGAAAGGGAAGTGCAGAACATGGAAGGGGTGCAAGACGTGGAAGACAGGTCATGCAACTGTGTTGTCTAAGGTCACTGGTCCAGGGCCATTTATTCTGTTGCTAGGCTATCTGACCATGGAATGCTCTTTATGTTTGGTTGTCTTGGCACCTGACTGTGGGATGTCTTCTTATCTTTGGGGGCCTCTGGTTAGTAAACAGGTGTTACTGCTCTGGGAAAGGGCAGTGGTCTTATTACTTGTTCTCTGGCCTAGCTAGTACTTTTCCATTGTTCATGTTTGGTTCCTTACATCTTGGTCCCTGACAATCAACTAGGAATACTGATGGTGACTGTTGGTATGTCATGCAGTGGATTCTGCATGTTCAGGAGCTCTGACCTTGACTAATAACTCTCACAGTGCCTGTTGCTAGTTCTTCAGGCAGACTCCACTCCATCAGAAATTGTAACATCAGCAAGGATCCCTGACAGTGACCTTTGCTAGGTCATCAGTCTCTGTACAATCGGGAACTTTGACATTGACTAGGAACTCTCCTGGCAATTGTTACTAGGTCCTCAGGCAGATTTCATGGTTGGCTCTTAAGAAGTAAGGTACTTGCATGCCTTGTCAACTGGCTTGAGCCAATTTCTTCAACCCTGTGATCCTGTCCTATGACATATGCACCCTTTTATTTTATCACATGGGTGCTCAGCTGGAGTCAGAGTCCTTTGCTCTGGCCCTGGTGAGCCCACCTCAAAGTCTAAGCAACTGTGCCTGTCTTAGGTTGGCTTTCCAAACAAGGTCTTACCCGTCTGTGACTACGAGCCCTTAAAGAGCATCCATCCCTGGGGAGTCACCCTGGGTGGGGAGGGTCATGCCTTTTGGATTTCAGAAAATCAGGCATGGACACAACTGTAGAGGGCCATGAGCTGGATGTCTAAGAGCCATTGACCTCTGTAGATTCGCCTTCATGGCTGCCATTGTTGCCAGATGTTTTGTAGGAGATATATAAAAAGGAGAAAGATTAAAAGTGTCATCTGCCAATCAAAACACAAGTGAGAATCCAGGAGGGATCCAACAGCCTTTCTATATCATGCTGAAATTTTTCAAAAAAAAAAATGAAGAGTCAAAGGCCATAACTTCTGCCCTTGTCAGTTTAATTGAAAAATTTGTATGTTCGCAGTCATGAACAATATAGAAGCTTTGCTGACCACAGGCCCTTGACATATTTATCTAGCTCTCAGCCTGCTAATCTAATATTCCTCATCTCAAAAGGTGTCATTTAAAATGAGGAAAAGGGAGCTTCCACAAGTTATCATCTTTTAGAGGGGCAATGAGAACAAGAAAGGGAGTACAGACATGTCTTAAGGAAATGGAGATTGCAAATGATGTTGAAATACAGCTCACTATTTTATTGTATTTATGATACTTATGTTGCCTTCAATAGCCTCAAATATCCTACAGCAGATTACTTCAAACTGATTAAACACAGGATGACTGCTCTGTTAATAATAATAATAGTAATAGTGATAATAATAACAATAATCAATCTTTTATAATGTATGTTGTATCCATCTGCTTCCTGTGACTCCCAAACAATGTGGCATCTATCGGCTGCCATTTATACAAAACTGTACTATGAATGCTTTCATTTAAATTGATGTGAACAAAAATAACCAAAATTACAAAAGCTACAAAACTTTTGTAGTGAGGTCCTCAAAGAAGTTTCAAAAAATTTCTTTGTCTAAGAAATTTTAGGAGGGCTCATGTCAGAAACTGGATAAAGATGGTGTTTGTCTCTCTTGAAATTGCGTAATTTTCTCGACATTCCGTGGATCAAGAAAAATAGTACCACAAATGGTCATGTGATTCCATAGATGTCTTTCAGAGCATCATTATGAAATGTCATTATTACTCAATGTCTTGTAGGCTGAGTCAAGTTTATAAGCTATATTTAGGCAAATGCCTTTGAGTTTGTACCCTCTTAACAACTGACATGTAATTTAAAATAGCAGTTAGGATTGATGGACCCAGAAGACTGACAATAATCCTTGTCATATCAAATTAAAATTTTTGTTTGCAATTGTCATTGGGCAAAACCCAAATAAGAATATTGAGTCCTTGACTATGGACTTGTGAGCTACTCTAATTATAGGGTGTTTTTATAGATAAAGTGCTCATATGTTGATACTCACTTTCAATAATTTTATTTTTCATATTTAATCTGGAGTTAAAATGAGAGTGCTCAAGGAACTGCCCACTCTGAGTAAGTAGCTTAACTAATAGGGAATAGTAGATTTTAAAAAAATGGCATCAGAAAAAAATACAGGGTTAGAGTGTTGAATTAGCAATGTGAGAGGGGAAATGAGATGTTCTTTGATAAATTAACCAAAATATGAAATGTATTCGGGATATTTAAGAAAATCTACATCATTAAACCACAAAACTCATTCAGTTGATGAACATAGTAGTTCACAACAGATAAAAAAAATGTAGTAAAGTTCTACTGAAATTTCATGCAGAAGTGGGACATCTGTGGGAAGAAAGGGAAGTACATAGTGACGCCAAACTAATTGTAATTGAAGAACATTGATAGACACCCATTGGATTGCTATATAACATCATACTAGAACATGTAAAATATCACTTAAGAGTAAAAAGAAAACCAGTGGTCTTACTTAGCATTTGCTCCTGTGTGCTACTACACTCACCTTCAATAGGATGCACTTAGTTTTGTAATATTTGAGATTTATCTTTAAAAAAGTATAGTTTTCTAATTGGATTATAGGCCAGTTCTGCAGAAATATCTGCATGTCAGGTTCTGTAATCCTGGGCTAGACCTCATTACTTGGGAGATATTAGACCCAAGTGCAACCCATAACTCTTGTTTTGAATATTTTTACCCCACTCAATTTAATAGTCATGGTTACATGATGTTTCATAATGTGTTTATGAAACACACATTATGTTTTGTTGGATCAAATCAGATAGCTTTATTCCATCAGTTTCAGGCACTAAGCCTTTAATTGATTTACATTTTGATTTAAACTCTTTATAAATTAGCAGTTTTAAGTTTGGGAGTTCATTTGATATGAACTCCACACTCAAAACACACATACACACACATACACACAAACACAATTTTCCATTTAAATAATGAAGTGCAGACAATATTGTGCAGGGCTGATTTAGTCAGAAAATTTATTAGATTTGAAATGTGACATAAGATCAATAAGACTGTCTATTGTGAATAGTTTCAGAATCTTTTGTTTGTTTTTCAAGACAGGATTTCTCTGTGATGTTTGGTGCCTGTCTTGTATCTCGCTCTGTAGACCAGGCTGGCCTCAAACTCACAGAGATCTACCTGGCCCTGCCTCCAAAATGCTGGGATTAAAGGTGTGCATCACACACCTAGGAACATATAATTTTTGACAAAGAAGCCAAAACTGTACAATGGAAAAAAGAACGCAGCTTCAACAAATGGTGCTGGCAAAACTGAATGTCAAAATGTAGAAGGCTACAAAGAGCTCCATATCTGTCACCATGCACAAAACTTAAGTCCAATTGGATCAAAGACTCAACATGAATCCAGTTACTCTGAACCTGATAGAAGAGAAAGTAGGAAATGCTCTTGAATACATTGGCACTAGAGGTCACTTCCTAAATATAACACCAGTAGCACAGACACTGGGACAAACAATCAATGGGAACTGTTGAAACTGAGAAGCTTTTGTAGAGCAAAAGACATGTTCAACAAGACAGCCTACAGAATGGGAAAGGGTGTTCACCAACCCTACATCTGACAGAGGGCTGATATCCAGTATATATAAAGAACTCAAGAAATTATACATCAAAACAACTAACAGTCCAAGTTAAAAAAATGGGCTATAGAGCTAAACAGAGAATTCTCAACAGAGGAAGTTCAAATGGCTAAAAGACATTTAAGGAATTGCTCAATATCCCTAATCAGGAAAAAGTAGATCAAAACGACTCTGAGATACCACCTTATACCCGTCAGAATGGCTAAGATAAAAAAAAAAAAACACTGAAGACAGCTTATGCTAGAGAAGATGTGGAGCAAGGGGAAATCTCCTCCACTTCTGGTGGGAATGCAAGCATGTACAGCCACTTTGGAAATCAATATGGTGCTTCCTTAGAAAATTGGGAATCCATCTCCCCCAAGACCCAGATATACAACTCTTGGGCATATTCCCAAGGAATGCTCAATCATCCCACAAGGTCATAGGCTCATCTGTGTCCATAGCAGCATTTTTTAGTAGCCAGAACCTGGAAACAACATAGATGCCCTTCAACTGAAGGATGGATAAATAAATTGTGGTACATACACACAATGGAGTAATACTCAACAGAGAAAAACAATGACATCATGAAGTTTGCAGGCAAAAGGATGGATCTAGAAAAAATTGTCCTGAGTGAGGTAACCCAGACTCAGAAAGACAAACAGGGTATGTACTCACTCATAGGTAGATACTAGATGTAAAACAAAGGATTACTAGACTGCTACACAACTCCAGGGAGGTTAATTAGTAAAGAGGACACTAAGAAAGACATATGGATCACCCAACAACAGAGAAATGGATGAGATCTGCAAGAGCAAACTGGATGTGTTGGGGGGGGGTAAAGGAGGGCAAGGTTAGGGGGAAAGAGAGCTTAGGGGAGGAGGAGGTCCCAGCTGGATCAAGAACAGAGAGGGAGAACAAGGAAAGAGAGACCATGATAAATGAAGATGCCATGGGAACAGGAAGAAGCAATGTGCTAGATAGGTCCCCAGAAATCCCCAAAGATACCTCCACAATAGACTACTGGCAATGGTTGAGAGAAAGTCCGAACTGACCTACTCTGGTGATTGTGATTAGATGGCCAAACACTCTTACTGTGATGATAAATCTCTCATCCAGTGATTGATGAAAGTAGATGCAGAGATCTACGGCCAAGCCCCAGGTGGAGCTCCAGAAGTCATTCCAGCAAGAGACAGTGTAGGGATAATATGACCAAGAGATATTGAGACCATGATTGGAAAAACCACAGGGACAAATAGCCCAAAATTGTGGAAACACATGAACTATGAACCAATAGCTGAGCAGCCCCAATGTAACTGGATCAGGCCCTCTGGATAATTGAGACAGTCAATTAGCTTGAACTGTTAGGGGGGCCCCTAGGCAATGGGACAGAGACCAGGTCTTAGTGCATGGGATGGCTTTTTTTTTTAAATACTGGGGCCTATGCTGGGACACTTTGCTCAGCCTTAGTGTAGGGAAGAGGGCAATGGACTTGGCTCAACTGAATCTACCAGGTTTTGCTGACTTCCCCAGGAGAGACCTTGCCTTGGAGGAGCTGGGAATGGGGGCAGTTGATTGGGAGAAGACTGCAGAATGAGAGGAGGGAGGATGGGGGAATCAATGGCTGATATATAAAAATAATTTAATTAAAAAATAAAAATATTTATTAAAAAACAAAAAAGCCAAAATTGTACTATGGAAAAAAGAAAGTTTCTTCAACAAATGGTTCTGGCATAACTGGATGTCAACATGAAGAAGACTGCAGATAAATCCATGTCTGTCTCCATGCACAAAACTCATTCCAAGGGAATAAAAAGATATCAACATAAATTCAGATACACTGAACTTGACAGAAGAGAAAGTACGAAATAGTCTGGAATGCATTGGCACCAGATATAACTTCCTAAATATAACACCAGTAGCACAGACACTGAGAGTAACAAATAGCTTGAACTATTTGGAGAGCTCCCAGGCAGTGGCATTGGAACCTGTCCCTGGTACATGAGCTGGCTTTTTAGAGCCTAGACCTATGGTGAGACATTTTGCACAGCCTTAATGCAGGGGAGAGGGACTTGGACCTGCCTCAACTGAATGTACCATGCTGAGCTGACTCCCCATGGGAGACTTTGCCTTGCATGAGGTGGGAATGGGCGGTGTTTTGGGGGGAAGTCTGGGGTAGTGGGAAGCGGGAGGATAGGGGAATCTGTGTTTGGTTAGTAAAATGAATAGGAAATCTTTTAGTAATAATAATAAGGTTTATTGTAAGAAATTGAATCAAATATAAGTCTCTTTGAGATAAGGCTGGGGACACCTGATGAGAATATGTAACCTGTGTTACACATATATGATCTTCTCTGAAAAAAATTTTGACTGTGTTCATATGTTCAAGTACACACACACACACACACACACACACACACACAGACACCCAAATGATGATGGCGTAAGAAAGCATGGAACTTTCTCAAAAATTTTTCACTTTCATTTGCAATATATTATAAAGGTTTCTAAAAGCTGGACAGTGGTGGTGCATGCCTTTAATCCCAGCACTTGGGAGGTTCAGGTGGGCCAGATCCCAGTGAGTTTGAGGCCAGCCTTGTCTACAGAGCGAGATCCAGAACAGGCAACAAAGCTACACAGAGAAACACTGTCTGGAAAAAAACTAAACAAAACAACAACGACAAAATGTTCCAAAGGCTTTCCAGTGTATATTTCGAGTCTACATAGAAATTCAGTCCTTGTTCTTCATGCAGGCAGATGTAAGGGACAAATCACCATCCTGATGGTATCTCTGATTTATACATTTTTCAGGGTGTAGTACGGAATCGGTATTGTGGAACCACAGCTGTATGAAGCACAAGCTCCATGGAATAGCTTACCACACAGGGAGTGAAGCTCAGTTGGTCAAGTGCTTGCCAAGAATGCAAGAAGTCCTGGGTTCAGTTCTTGACCTAGCATTAGCTGGACTTAATGGCTGAGGCCTGGATTCCAACACTTAGAGGAGGAAGCAGGTAAATTTCAAGGATAGTCTTATATCCAAATTTAGTTCTACGTTATCATGTTTTATCTGAGACCCTGATTCAAAAAATATAGACATGATATACTATAAAGTTAAAAAATAATAATTAAATTATCTTGATTTATTAACCTATTGATTGTTGAATTTTATTCAGAGTTGGTGTCATGTGATGCAGGATGGCCTTTAAGTCCTGGTCACTATTCATTGCTCTGCTACTTCAGATTACAGGCCTCTGTCACTTTGCCTGATAAAATCAGGTTTTAAATGTTGTAATTCACATATATGTTGTCAACATTGAGGAGAACCTATAAACAACCATAAATGGAAAAATCTTTGATAATCAGATGAGGGTGCTATTTAAAAATACCAAAAATATATTTCTATAATTCTAACTTTTGCCAGAAGTAAATTGAATGTATTTTACTATTTTTGTATTTAAATATCAGCCTACATGTAGGTCTGTGTATTACATGATTCCCTGGTGGGAGTGGAGGCCAGAAGAGGATAAAGGATTCCCTGATACTGGAGTTACAAATGATTCGGAGTCATATTAAATCTGCTGGGGATTCAACCCAAGTATCCAGGAAGAGCAGCCAGTGCTCAAATCATTGACTCATCTCTCCAGCCACTCATCAACCTCAATTTGATGGTCTTGTTCTTGGAGAAACATTGTGTGGTGATCATGTGAATAAATGAATCCCCAGGGCTGCCTTGATCCAGGAGGACATGGGAATGGAGGGGAGGGGCTGGGGGAGGGTGGGGCTCAGGGCAGGATGGGGGAGGACAGGGGAACCCATGGGTGATGTATAAAATTAAAACACATATTAATAACAATAACAATTTTTAAAAAAGAAAGTAAAAAAGTCTCTTTAATAAAATATACATATTAAACACAAGAAAACAAAAAAGACAAAACAAAAATTCTCATCAGATAAATGTCAATATCAAAAATATACATATTTAACGCAAGAAGTAGGCTAAAAAAATTCTCATCTGATAAAGGTCTGATATACAACATAAACATAGATCCCTAGAAATCAGAAAAATAAAACAAAAATTCTCACCTGATAAAGGTCTAATGTCCAAAATATACTTACTGAACACAAGAAATTTCATAAAACAATAATTTTAAAATGATAAATCTGTGATGTCAAAAATATACACATTAAACAAAAGAAATCAGATAAATAAAACAAAAATTCTCAAATGCTAAAGGTGTAATATACAAAATATACATGTTGGACCCAAGAAGTCAGATAAATAAAACACAGATTCTCATCTGATAAAAGTCTAATATATAAAATATACATATTATAAAGAAGATATCAGGTAAATAAAACAAAAATTGTCAACTGATAAAGTTCTAATATCATATATATATATATATATATATATATGTATGTATATATATATTGATATCAAAAATTTATAAAAAACAAAATACTCACTGGTAGGTCTATGAGACAAATTATACATATTGAATGGAATAAATCAGATATATAAAACAAAAATTCTTATCAGATAAAGATCTAATACACCAAAATTTTAATATTTAATATAATTACATAAAGAAAACACAAATTCTCCTGTTAAAATTGTAACATCTAAAATATGCTTGAACCAAGAAATAAGAAAAAACAAAATATCTCCTCAGTAAAGATTCTATCTCCAAATTACACTTATTAAACACAAGAAATCAGATAAATAGAATAAAAACTCACATCTGTTAATGGCCTCATATCCAAAATATGAGTTGATATAATTAGTTAAATAAAACAAATATTCTCATCTGATAAAGGTTTAATATCAGACAAATATTTATAGAACACAATTAATTAAACAACACCAAAATTCTCCTCTGATAATGTTCTAATATCCAAACTATACTAATTGAACACAAGAAATCAGATAATTAAAACAAAAATTCTCACCTGATAAAGGTCTAATATCTAATATAAACATAGAGAAGACAAGAAATTAGAAAAACCTGTTTGTCTTTCTGAGTCTGGGTTACTTCACTCAGTATAATTTTTCTAATTCCGTCCATTTGCCTGCAAATATCATGATTTCATTGTTTTTTCTGCTGAGTAGTACTCCATTGTGTATATGTACCACACTTTCTTTTAGCCACAGGCTCTGTTTTTATTTCTTTTTAGAGGGGGCAGTATAGTCTTTATCCTCATGTCATTCCTGCAAACATTGGAGGTTTTGCCTTTGGGAAGAATTCAAAGACATGGTTTTTGGCAAAGGAATACCTGAAGATGCAGCCTACCAGAAACACAGATCTTATATAAAATGAATTAATGATGACAAGGTGGACCTGAGATTGAAACCACAGTGTTTGAAAGAATCAATACCTATTCTTCATGTACTCTTCTGTGATGAAGATCAAGCGACCTTACAGCTAATTTCTTTCAATGGTCATTTTTAGTAGCTCACTGGTCAGTCTCTGCACCTTCTACTTCACCTGCATCTTGGTGAGGAAGTTTTGGTGGGATGGTGGCTTCCTGTTGCTCCTTGTGGGTCGATGAACACAAATTAACTTGCAGTATGACAAGGCAAAGATTATGGACTGTCCTCCCTGAGTCCTAGTCAAATGTTTGAGAAAGCTTATTTACCAATGAATCAGTGAGAGCCCAAATTATTTTGTCCCATGCTTCAGCAGCCCCCTCTGGGAAACTCAGCTGACTTCTCTATTTGAAGGAAGTGTTCATCTCAGCTAACACATTCTGTCTGCCTTCTTAGCATTGGACCAAGTAATGAAGAAGATAGCCTCTTCAGGCTTATTCACAGCTACAGTCTCAGAATTCAACTTGGCTGCTGAGTCCACAAGCCTGTGGGTTTATGAGTCAGGAGAAAATTGCCATAGTTCACAATCACCTCCAACATTTAGAGGTTCCCAAAATATCTTGACAGGTTGCTCTGACCATATAACTATTGATAGAGAAGACATATAAGTGTAGAACATTGTCACCAGATGCAACAGGTCACCTCATTGACAACCTAGGACACACAGAGCATCTGGGAAGTACCAAACTTTACCCAGTGTTGTTGAAGTACAGTGATGTTCTGCCTTGAAATTGGCACAACTCATTAATCCCTCCCTCTTAATGTTGATCTCATGTTCACTCATCCATGCCTATCCCCACAAATGGAACAAATCAGAGTTCCCAGCATAAAGCTTTGACCTTACCAGTTCCTGACCTCTGAGCCAGAAAAATTAATATCCAGGAAACCTTGAATTTCAAGAGCCATGCCAAGCAGGGAGCTGTGTTGGTTCCCAGAGACTGCAGCTTTATGTGCCCCATTACTGGAAGACTCAGTTCAAGCCAACTTCTTCCAAGAAGCTTCCTTTTTCCTGCACAAAATGCATTACAAAATTCCCTTGACCATTTCTTTCTTGATGTTTACAGTGAGGTTGAAGGTCAGCTTTCTTCTGTGATTCTCTGATATCTCTACCCTTTCCATACTCTTTCTGAACTAGACTCTACAGTATGCCATCATGTTCATCAGTAAATGGTGAAGATATTGAATAAACTTCCACAGGCAGTTGGAGTTGCCAAAAGAAAGGTGACATCACAGAGGTGGCCAGTGATCTCCAGGATACAATAGAATGTCCAGGGAAGAGCTGCAGATGTCATGGGAACTGACATGGCTTCCCTGCTAATGGTCTTTCCTCATAATACAATAGAAGACAAGCCGACCGTAGCAGGAGCCACTGCTGAGATACAAGGGAAACCCTTCAGTAAACTCTTCATCCAAAGCCAGAGATCTCTCTCCAATTGATTGGACATCGTTTAGATATGTCCATGTGTGGAACTGAATGTTTATCTCCTACTGAAATTTTATGTACACAAGGTAATAATATCAGAAATTTATGTATGCTATAGTTCATTGTAATTGCCTGCATCTCCTTGTCTCCTTAGCCACAAGACATTATAGACTTAATGCTGACTGAGAAGGACACTTGTTTAAGCAATATTCCTGTTAATGAGTCTACAGGGAACAGCTAGGCAGAGTTATGTCAGAGGAAGAGGATGACACAGCTTAGGAACAAGTACTCATAGGAGTGGTATACAGTCATGGAGCTCAGTGGGACTAAAATCTGTGTCATCAGCATGTGTGTAGTGGGTGTTTTACTCTCTGTTGAGTAGCTCAAAGTGTTCTGCTGTTACTGGGTAGTAAAAGTGTCCAGACAGCTGGAGTCTTCCACACAGAACATGAGTTTCCTATAGAGCAAAGGATATTCACGAAAATCTTATGCAAGCCCCTTCATATGTAGGAACATAGACACTAGGATTCCACTGGACACTCTAAATCAATGGTTCTTAATTTTTCCAATTCTCTGACTCTTTAAGTAGCACTAACAACAGTTCCTCATGTTGTGATGAACCCTAAACCTAAAGTTAAGAAACAATGAAACAATTTTGCAACTGTTATGAATCATAATTCAAATATTTGATGTGCAGGATATCTGATATCCAACCCACAATGGGGTGGTGACCCACACCTTGAGGACCACAGCTCTGAATGCAGGCAGAAATCTCTTCAAATCCTGGCAGTGATGCTGAGGCAGTGTGATTCTTAGTTTTCATTATCAGACTGAATGAATGAAACTAGTCACCTGGGATTAAGGACTCTTAATGAGGAATTATATAGATCAGATTTACTTTGAGCATTTCTCTGAGGTATTTTAATAATTGTTAATTGAGAAAAGACTCCCTAAAATAGGCAGAATCACTTCATTGTCTGCAGCCTGTACTGTGTAATTATGAAGAACCAAGAGCACAAGTATAAACAATTAGGTGGCATGGGTTATTTGTTTATCTCTGCTCTTGGCTGTTGATGTGATATGATTAGCTGAGTTCCTAGCTTGATTTCCCAAAAATGGAACTATTACCTGGAATTGTGGGCTATGATCAATGTTTCCCATTCTTAGGTGCTGTGCCTGAAAACTCAATGTAACAAAGATATTAAGAATGCAGTGGGGTTTTCTCAATTCAGTGAGATGTATGTTTCATGAAATGCTCATCTCTGACTCAGAAGAAATGATCCTACTTCCTTGTGAACCCAATTTGTGTTTCCCTGCCACAAAGACAAAGACACAGAGATACCGATAGACTCACAAACTACTTCAACCTGTCAACCAATGTCCCCTGTTAGTGTCTTGCCATGTCAAGTACTATGCTAAATTGTTCCAATGTGTTATATATATAATATGCTTCACCTCAGTTAATGCATTTTTCTTTGAATTTCCAGACCTTTAAACGTTTCAGACATGTGGAATTGGATCTGAATTCACTGCCTTGACTATGAATTTCAATCTTATTCTATGTCCTTCCTTGAAGGTCTGAAGAAGCTCCTTAAAGCTGAGAGCAAAGTAGCACCTGAAGTTCCAGGTTAAGGGGGTGTAAGTAATGACTTGCAATGTGTCCTCTAGTTACCTTAGTTTGGAGATTCACTACAGGGCTGATGTACATATATCTCTGTGAAAACTTTTTAGTTCCCCTCTAACTTCTTTGCCTCTTCTTTAATGTTTCTGTAAACAGATATTTGACAAGTTTCCTCCTTCAAAAGGAAATAGACCTTATCAGATGTGAAAATTACTTTGATTTTTTCCTTAACAGGCCCTTTTAAGCTACATCCAAGGCTATCCAATGAGAATAAGGTCTTGGGCTAGGAACTGAAATAACCACAGGTACAGGTTTAGAATTCAGGTCTGAGGAACAGAGTGCAAATCAAGGGCAGGACAGCAGGCAAACCCAGGATATTCTTGGTTATATCTTTGGCAGTTTAGCCTCTTTGCATGTCACTTTCTTCTACCTAGAAAAAGATGGGTTGGTATGTGCCATGGAAATGGGAGCTGTCACAATGCATGACATGTAAAATCACTTCCTTCATAAGTGGGACTCTGTTTGAATTTTTTGTGGGGGTGATGAGCTATTATTTATATGAGCTAAGCTGCACATCACTTTCTGGTGAACATCTCTTTCTGGGAACAGAGGAATCTGATCCTAAACTTACAAAAATAATGTTGAAAATGATGCTTTAGAGCAGAGAATCACTTCACTTGCTTGAAAAAAAATTAACACTTCTCTTCATGACTGTTCCCAAATATTGTGCATGGCTCCTGTCCTTTGCCATTTGGAATGACTCACCAGCTAGCTATTCTTTATTGATTAACCACTTTCAGATGCTAAAAGCAAAGAAGATGGAGTGGGGAGGTAGAAATCACCTTGTTTGATCCTAAATATAGAGTTGTGTTTGCTTGTTCCAATCTCAGAATTCTGATCCTTGTCTGGCTAATCTAATAACAAATAAATGCCACCTGTGCCCATTGGTGTATTTTAATAGAAGCACATTAATGATTTTGGTGACTTAGTAGAATTCATGTAGTGTATATTGAGTCCAACTATTAATATTTTCTTCTCCGTCTTGCTGTTCTTATTTGGACGGTTTGCTTGTTTGAGTGGAAGTAAACTGCCCCAATTAAAATGGGGATACATTTTTTTAAAATAAACTACTGTAACAGAATATGTCTGGGAGCTGCAAAAGTTTTTCCATTGAAAAAAAATCATAATTTAAAGGGATCGTGTTACATGCTGGGAGCAGAAATCAGAGTCAGCTCTGATTTTTTATCACTTTGATGCAAGCAGAAATGTATATTTTGTTTATTTTTAAAATTTTATAATTAATTTAATTTTACATATCAGCATATATTCCCTTGTCCTCCCTCCTGCTATCCCCCTCCTCTCCCCGCATTCCACCTCCCTGCCCTGTTTCCATCTCCTCCAGGGCAAAGACTCCCCTTGGGTTTCAGCTCTGTCTTGTAGATTCTGTGTGGCAGGTCCATTACCCTCCTCCCTTACCCAGGCAGAGTAAAGTGTCCCAACATAGGTCTCAGGCTGTAAAAAGCCAGCTCATGCACTAAGGACAGGTGCCAGTCCCACTGCCTAGGGGCCTCCCTAACAGTTCAAGCTAATCAACTGTCTCACTTATCTAGAGGAGCTGATCCAGTTCCATAGGGCCTCCTCAGCTATTGGTTCATAGTACATGTGTGTCCAGTAGTTTGGCTATTTTTCCCTGTACTTTGTCCAACCATGGTCTCAATATCTCTTGCTCATATAATCCTACTTTCTCTCACTGATTGGACTCCCAGAACTCCCCCTTTGGCTTGGGTGTGGATCTCTGCATCTGCTTCATTCAGATAGATGAGAGTTCTTGCATGACAGTTAGGGTGTTTGGCCATCCAATCACCAGAGTAGGTCAGTTCAGGCACTCTCTCGACCATTTCCAATAGTCTATTGTGGTGGTATCTTTGTGGATTTCTGGGGACCTCTCTAGCACTTTGCTTCTTCCTATTCCCATGGGGTTATCATTTATCATTGTATCTCTTTCATTATTTTCCTCCTTCATTCCTGATGCAGCTGAGACCTATTGCTCCCCTAAGCTCTTTCCCCCGACCCTTGTCCTTCACCCTCCCCCACCCCCAGCCATCTCTACCAGTTTCCTCATGTAGATCTCATCTATTTGTCTGTCACTGGGCAATTCCTCTGTCTTTCTGAGGGTCCTCTTTACTAGGTGGCCTCCCTGAAGTTGTGAGTTGCAGACTGGTTATCATTTTCTTTACATTAAGTATCCACATATGAATGAGTACATACATATATCCAAGGAATGCTGAATCATACCACAAGGGCACATGCTCAGCTGTTTGTGGCAGCATTGTTTGTAATAGCCAGAACTTGGAAACAACCTAGATGCCCTTCAACTGAAGAATGGATAAATAAAATGTGGTACTTATACACAATGGAGTACTACTCAGCAGAGAAAATCAATGACAACATTAGGTTTTCATGCAGGTGGATGGAATTAGAAAAAAACATCCTGAGTGAAGTAACCCAGAATCAGAAAGACAAACATGTTTTTCTAATTTCTTGTGTTCTATATGTGTATTTTGGATATTAGACCTTTATTAGGTGAGGATTTTTGTTTTATTTATCTGATTTCTTGTGTTCAATTTGTATATTTTTGGATATTAGAACTTTATCAGACAGACTTTTGGTGTTATTTAATTTATTGTGTTCTATATCTCTATATCTGATATTAGACCTTTATTAGATGAGAATTTTTGTTTTATTTAACCAATTATCTCCACTATGTATACTTTGGATATGAGACCATTATCAGATGTGAGTTTTTATTCTGTTTATCTGATTTCTTGTGTTTAATAAGTGTATTTTGGATATTGGTCCTTTACTGAGGAGAACTTTTGTTTTTTTTCTAATTTCTTTGTTCCATATGTATATTTTAGATGTTACATTTTTAACAAATGAGAATTTTTGTTTTATATATCTGATTTATTTCATTCAATATGTATAATTTGTATATTAGACCTGCCTGTGAGAATTTTGTTGTTTCTATTATTTTGATATCAGTATACATATATATATATATAGATAAATAGATAGATAGAAAGATAGATATAGATAGATATTTAATATTAGAACTTTATCAGTTGACAATTTTTGTTTTATTACCTGATATCTTGTTTTAAATATGCATATTTTGTATATTAGACTTTTATCAGATGAGAATTTGTGTATTATTTACCTGATTTCCTGGGTTCAACATGTATATTTTGTATATTACACCTTTAGCATTTGAGAATTTTTGTTTTATTCATCTGACTTTTTTTGTTTAATATGTATATTTTGGATATCACAGATTTATCATTTGAAACTTTTTGTTTTATCAAATTTCTTGTGTTCAGTATGTATATTTTGGATATTAGACTTTTATCAAGTGAGAATTTTTGTTTTTTTATATGATTTCTTGTGTTCAATATGTATAATTTGGATATTAGACCTTTTTCAGATGAGAATGGTTGTTTTATTTATTTGATGTCTTTTGTTCAACATATATATATATTGCTTATTAAAGCTTTATTAGGTGAGTGTTATTGAATTTACATGCTTCTGGACAATATTTATATTTTTGTATTAGACCTTTACCAGATTTAAATTTTTGTTTTATTTATCTTATTTTGGGGGATCAATGCGTCTATTATAGATATTAGACTTATCTGATGAGAATATTTGTTTAATTCAATTTTGGTGTTCATTATTTATATTTTAAACAATTAGACCTTTATAGGATGATAATTTATGTTTTGTTTAATTTATTTTTAACATGTATATTTTAATATTAGACCTCTATCACATGAGAATTTTGTTTTCTTTTTCTGTTTTCTTGTGTTCTCTATGTATATTTTGGATCTTATTCCTTAATTTTGTGAGAGTTTTTATTTTATTTCTCTGACTTCTTGTGTTTAATATGTATATTTTGGATATTAGACCTTTGTCATATGAAAAATTTTGTTTTGTTTAATGTTTCTATTTATATCTATATTTAATATATTTATTTGTTTTTATGAGACAAGGTTTCCCTGTATAGTGTTGCACCTTTCCTTGAACTCACTTGGTAGCCCAGGCTGGCCTCAAACTCAGAGGTCTACCTTGCTCTGCCTCCCAAGTGCTGTGATTAAAGTCATGCACCACCACTGCCCAGATACAAAATGTATATTTTTGATAGAAATTTTTATCAGAGGAGAATTTTTGTTTTATTTCTTTTGTTTCTTTGGTTCAATGTGGACATTTTGGATATCAGTCCTTTATCAGGTGAGAACATTTGTATTATTTATTTGATTTGTAGTGCTCAATATGTATATTTTGGATATAAATATTTATTAGGGGAGAATATTTGTTTTATTTATTTTCTTGTGTTCAATAAGTATTTATTTCATATTTCACGTTTATCTTGTGAGAATTTTATTCTCTCTTTCCAATTTCTCATGTTCAATATTTTTGGAAATAAGATATTTATCAGATGAGAATTTTTGTTTCATTTAATTGCTTGTGTTCATTAAGTATATTTTTGGATTTTTTTCCTTTATCACATGAGCATCTTTTTAAAAAATTTTCTGATTTCTTTTATTCAGTGTGTATATTTTGAATATTAAACATTTATTAAATGATAATAATTTTTACTTTATCTAATTCCTTGATTTTAATATGTGTATTTTGTATATTAGACCTTTATCTGGTGAGAAATTTTGTTTTACTAAATTTTCAATGTTCAATATTTTTATTTTGGATATAAACATTTATAATGAGATATTTCTGTTTTATTTAATTTCTTGTGTTAGATATATATTTTTTGGATACTTGACAGTTATCAGGTGAGAATATTTCTTTTAATTTCTTGTGTTTGATTATTATGTTTTTGACATTTGACATTTATCACATGAGGATTTTGTTTTCTTTTTCTTATTTCTTTTTTGAATAAATATGTACATTTGGATATTGGAGCTTTATCAGGGGAGAATTTTTATCTTATTTAGTTTCTTGTGTTCAATAATATTTTTAATATTTGATCTTCATCACATGGGGATTTGTTTCCTTTTTCTGATTTCTTGTGAAATATGTATATTTTGGATATGAGACTTTCATCAGATGAGAATTTAATTATATTTATCTGACAACTAGTGATCAATATGTATATTTTGGATATAGCCATTTATGATGGAAGAAATTTATTTAATTTCTTATGTTCAATAATATATTTTGGATATGAGAAACTTACAAGCTGAGAAAATTTGTTTGATCTAATTTCCTTTGTTCAATAACAATATCTGATATTGTACCATTATCACATAAGATTTTTTGGCACTTCTGATTACTTGTTATCAATATGTATATTTTGGATATTAGATTTTTATCAGATGAGAAATTTGTTTTATTTATCTGGATTCTTGGCTTTAATACATATATTTTTGATATTAGTCCTTTGGCAGATGAGAAATTTTGTTTTATTTTTCTGATTTTTAGTTCTCAATATGTATATTTTGGGTATTAGACCTTTATCAAATGAGAATTTTTGTTTTATCTAATTTCATATGCTCAATAACAATATTTTTATATTGACATTTATCACATCAGCATATTTGGTTTTTCTGATTACTTGTGTTCAGTATGTATATTTTGCATGTTAGACCTTTATCAGATGAGAATTTTAGTTTCATTTATATGATGTCTTGTGTTAAATATGAATATTTTTAATATTAGCCCTATATCAGAAAGAAAGTTTTTATTATTTGTCTGATCTAGTGCTCAATATGTATATTTTGGCTATAAAAATTTATTAGGGGAGAATTTTTCATTTTATTTAATTGCTTGTGTTCAATAATTGTATTCTTAATATTTCACTGTTATCATATGAGAGTTTTCTTCTCTTTTTCTGATTTCTTGTGTTCAATATGCATATTTTGGATATAAGACTTTTCTCAGATAAGCATTATTTGTTATTTAATTTCTTTTTATTCAATCAGTATGATTTTTTTCTATTTGAATTATATTACATTAGAAATTTGTTTTATTTATCTGATTTCTTCTGCTCAATATGTATATGTTGGATATTAGGCTTTATCATATGTGAATTTTTGGTATTGGACCTTTATCAGATGAGAGTTTTAGTGTTATTTATCTGATTTCTTTGGATCAATATGTTTATTTTGGATATTAGAACTTTATCAGGTGTGAAAATTTGTTTATTCATTTTCTTGTATTCAATACGTATATTTTTGGTTATTAAATTTTAATCAGATGCAAATTTTTGTTTTATACAAGTTCTTGTGTACAATATGTATGTATTTTATATTTTACTTTTATCATGTAAGAAATTTGTTTTCTGATTTCTTGTGAACCATATGCATATTTTTATATGAGACCTTCATCAGGTGAAAATTTTTGTTTTATTAAATTTCTTGTGCACAGTATATATATTTTGATATTAGACCGTGATCAGATGAGAATTTTTGTTTTGTTTATTGAAGTCTATTTAATATGTATATTTTGGACATTAGACCTTTATCAGATGAATTTTTTTTGTTTACATGATTTCCTGTGTTGAATGTGTATATTAGGGATATTCAACCTTTATCAGATGACAGTTTGTGCCCAATATGTATATTTTGGATATTAGACCTTTATCAGATGAGAATTTTTATTTTATTTCATTTCTTTTGTTCAATAAGTATACTTTTGTTATTAGATTTTTATCAAATGAAAATTTTTGATATATTTGAATTCTTGTGTTCAACATGTATATTTTGAATATTAGATATTTATCAGATAAAAATTTCTGTTTTATTTAATTGGTTGTGTTCAGTATGTATGTTTTGGATATTAGACTTTTATTAGAAGATAATTTATGTTTCATTTAACTAATTATGTTCTATATGTATATTTTTGATATTAGATTATCAGGTGAGGATTTTTGTTTTATTCATTTGTTTTCTTTTTGAGTTCAATATGCATGTTTTGGATATTAGACCATTTTCAGATAAGAATTTTTGTTGTTTTATTTTGTAATCTCTATCTGAATTCAATATGTACTTTGGATATTAGACATATATCAGATGATAATTTTCTTTTATTTATCTAGTTGCTTGGGTTCAATATGTATTTTTGGATGTTAGAAATTTATCAGGTGAGAATACTTGTTTTATTTGCCTAATTATGTTCCATATTTATATTTTTGATATTAAACTTTTATTAGATGAGAATTTTTGTTTTATTTATCTGATTTCTTGGGTCCAGTAAGTATATTCTGGAAATTACATATTTATCTGATAACAATTATTGTTCCATTAATATCATTTCTTGAGTTCAATGTGTTTTTTTAATATTAGATCTTTATCTGATGAGAATTTTTGTTTTCTTTATGTGATTTCTTGACTTCAATATGTATATTTTAGATAGGAGACATTTAAAAATGAGATTTTTTAAAATTTATCTAATTTCTTGCATTCAATATGTATTTTGGATATTAGAACTATATCAGATGATAGTTTGTGTTTTATTTATCTAGTTCCTTGTGTTTAATATCTATTTTGGATACTAGACCTTTATCAGGTGAGAATTTTTGTTTTATTTAGTTTCATGTGTCAATAAGTATATTTGTGATATTTTACTTTTATCACATGACAATTTTTTTTCTTTTTATGATTTCTTGTGATCAATATGTATATTGTTGATATTAGACCTTTAGCAGATGAGAATTTTTGTTTTATTTACCTAATTATGCTCAATATGTATATTTTTGACATTAAAATTTTATGAGATGAGAATTTGCTTTTTTACTTTTATATGTTCAGTAAGCATATTGTTGATATTAGACATTTGGTAGATGATAAATTTTGTTTTATTTACCTAATTATTTTCAACATGTATATTTTTGATATTAGACTTTTTTAGGTGAGGTTTTTGTTTTATTTTTCTCATTTCATGTGTTCAATACTTATATTTTGTATATTAGAACTTTATCTGATGACAATTTTTTGTTTTATTTGTCTGTTTTCTTGTATTCAAAGTGTAATTTTAAATACTAGACCTTTACCAGAAAAGAATTTGTGTTGTTTTTTAAATTTTTTTGTGTTCAATATTTAAATTTTTTGGTCTAATTTCATATGAGAATTTTTGTTTTATTTATCTGATTTGTTGTTCACTCTGTATATTATGGGTAATAGACATTTATCAGTTCAGATTTTTGGTTTTAGTTATTTGATTTCTTGGTTTCAATGTATATTTTGTATACTAGATATTTGACAATTATCACATGAGGATTTTGTTCTCCTTTTCTAATTTCTTGGGTTAAATATGTACATTTTGGATATTAGAGCTTTATCAGTGGATAATTTTTATCTTCTTTAGTTTCTTCAGATGACCCCTCTGGAAAATTCAGCTGTCTTCTCTATTTGAAGGAATTGGTAATCTCAGCTAACTCATGCTCTCTGCCTTCATAGCAATGCTCCTAGTAACAAAGGAGATAGCCTCTTCAAGCTTATTCACAGCTGAAGTCTCAGAATTCAGCTTGGATGCCTAGTCCACAAGCCTGTGCATTTATGAGTCAGGAGAAAATTGCCATAGTTCACAATCACAAAAAAATCTAATTCTAATAAATGGTATATATCAAAAAATATACAATTTAACACAAAAATGGGGATTAAAATATTCTCACCTGATTTAAAAGGTCTGGATAAAGGAAACATGTATACATAGACCCAAGATATCAGATAAAATTAAAAACAAAAATTCTCACCTTGATAAAAGTCTAAGATCTAAAATATTTTACCTTACTGAACACGAGAAATTTTTAAAAAACAAATAATATTTCAAATTGATAAATCTTTGACATGCAAAAATATACAATATTTACAAAAGAAATTCAGAAAATAAAACAAAAAATTCTCATATGCAAAGGTGTAATATACCAAAATATAAAATGTTGAACCAAAGAAATCAGATAAATAAAACATAGTTTTCTCTCTGATAATAGTCTAATATAAATTATTACAATTAAAACAAGATGATGAGGAACAGGTAAGGACCAAAGCTTTAGTTGCTGGGAACTCAATTGGCTTCATTCCTTTGGAGGATAGGCATTGCATGTGTGAACATTGAGACCAACATTAATTGCCGAACGAATTAATGAGTTGTGCCCCTTTGAAGGCTTGAACATCCACTGTACTTTCAAACCCCACACTGGCTAACTTTAAATTTCTTCCCAAGCTGCTCGGTGTGTCCTAGGTTGTCAGTTGGGGTGACTTGTGAGTCTGGTGACCATGTTCTGCCCTTTATATTCTCCTTCTCCATCTATAGTTATCTGGTTAGAGTAACCTGTCACAATATGTGGGGAATCTCTAAATGAACTTTTAAATGACTGG
>NW_023411220.1:0-14315 GCF_903995425.1 Onychomys torridus
TGTGTGTGTGTGTGTGTGTGTGTTTGTGTGTGTTAGGGCTTATGGGTTGGGTTAGAGGAGAGATTAATTGGGCAAGGGAGTGTTTAAAAAGCAGCAGAACTCTCCCAATCTTAGATCTGTAGGGGTCTGGTGTTCTTTGAAGAGCCCAAAGTGGGATCAGAACAATCTTTTGGTCTGCTGGCACCCCATTTCTTATTTCAGAAAGGAAAGGGAGCTGGCATAGACATGGGGGGGTGAGGGTGAGATGACCACTGCCATTTTCCTTTGGAGGCTCATTGAGTGTGTACTGACAGTGAGTGTGTACTGTCAGTGAGTGTGTACGACAGTGTGTACTGAGTCCCTTCCCTGTGGCAGGAACTGAAGGTGACACTGTCACCCACTTCAGATGAGATGCTGTCTCTGTCCTCAGGCGCTGTTGTCTCAGAGGGAAGACTGAGTAGGAAATGGAGTCTATGGAGAAGGCATAATTTCTGCATGAAGAAGATGAGGCAGATGTGGCGATCTGGAGACTACCCAGAGCAGGGAGTGGAAAGTGTGGTCCTGATGCAGAGAAAGACTGTAGAGAATGGCATCCTTGGCTTGTGGGTCCCTGTGATTGAGCTGCATGGTGTACTGTCAGTGAAGACCAGAAGAAGAAGCTGTTCCTCACAGTCCCAGAGGCTGCAAAGTCCCAGGCCAGTTCTGGCAGGGTTTGGCTCCTGGAGAAAGTCATCTTTTTCCTGTGTTTTCACATGACCTTTGTGTGTGCAGGGGAAAGCTCTCTTCTTTTGTGGTTCCCAATCCCACTGTGAGGACCTACCCTATGACCTCATCTGACCCCAACCACCTCCCAAAGCTCACATCTCTCAGTGGATCCCCTGAGCAGATGGCCCTGAACTGGATCAGAAAACTAGGTAAGTATGAGCCTGTGTACAGCAAGTAGTACCTCCAGTGGCCACCACTGTACATCCTTGGCTGAGTGAGATCCTGGGTCAGAGATAATGCTACGTGTGATATCACGCAGGCCATCCTCTCAGTTCCTGCTTGAGTTCTTGCCCTGAATTTCCTCAGTGGTAGAGTGTGACCCAGAAGGCTAAGCCACATTTACCTAGTTTACCTTTGGCGATGGTGTTTGCCATGGCCACATAATAACACTGTACAGCGCACAAATGAGAAAGGCCTAGGTAAAGAGCAATGGACAAGACTCTGCCTTTGCTGGCCAAGCTTCACAAGTGTATACATCTTAAGCCTTGTGGGAAGAAGCTTCCTTGCAGCACAGGACTGCTAGAACATTGAACAAGTCAACATTGGAAGCTGCTTTTGGCGCAAGCTGAAAGTGGGTTAGTTTCCAAAAGTGAGGCCACACATACATTCACTCCATTCTGTGGGTAGACACTTCCAGGGTGGCTCTAAGAACCCCTTGGAGATGGATACAAGCATGGGGTACTCCCCTACCCCATAGGCACATCTGCACTCAGGATGAGTCTCACTCACAAGCATCACTGTGTTGGCCTTAGAGTTGCTGTGGGCTGGTGGGCAGAGTGCTCTGATTTATGTAACGTCTTTGGATTATCTTCCCATCCAAGGAGTAAGAAGTCACCCAGGATGTCAAATTCAGTAGTTAAGAAGCTCTCCAGATCTGAGATCTTGCACATGTCATGCAAGATGTGGCTACAGAACTCTCCTGAAGCTTCATATTCCCCCTTAAAGTCCCACCAGGGTCTCTGTAAGTAACGTATCTGCTTCCTGAAGTAACCTATAGCCTTGGCACAGAAAAATACTGTAAGATGCCAAAATCACTATATTTCATATCCTCTTAGAGACAGAGGGCGTGAAAAAGAACACGGAAGTCTTTTCTTCCTCCACCCCTATTTTGTAGCTGGAAAATATGACACACAAAGACTTACCTTGTAGAGCCCTGGTCTGCTGAAACTCTTTCTATGCAGTGGCACACCACTGTGAACTCCAGTGCTCAGGCCCCTTGGAGGGAATATGATTAAAACCAACAGCATAAGGTCTTAGACTTTGAAGATGTGTGCATCCACATCTGTCATGTGCAGAGGCCTGGGCTCATAGATGCATACAGATGTAGAGGCCAAAGTTCAGCCTCAGGTGACGCTCACTGGGATCTGAGGTTCATCACTTAGATTAGACTGACTAACCAATGAGCCCCTGGGATCTGCCCATGTTCATTTCCCCAGTGCTGGGGTTATAAGCATGCATCATCACCCCTGGCCTTTCCGTACACACAGGGATCTTTCAGGTCCTCAAGCTTTGTGTGGTAAGCATTACACCAACTAACCTATCTATAGCAAACTCAAAGAGCAATACGAACACAGCAACACCAGAAACCAGTGACCTGACTCTGTTCCAATTTCTACACGCCTCAGAGACAAAAACATCATCCACTTTGTTCCACTTGACACACCAGGTTATTCCCATTCCTCTATTATTCATACACCGCACCCGAGGGACACATGGATATGTGTTTACACTGATGTAAGCTGCCCTGGGAAGACTCATGCTCCTGCCCATGCCTTTTCCCGAGACTTCCATTTACAGCACCTGAGCTCTTGGACTTCATGTAAACCTTTGCTGACTTTACAGAAACGGCTACAATTTGACTACATGGAAAATGCCATCTGCTTTCCCCTTCCAAAGAAAACAACTTTGACTAGTCTCTGGTGGCTCTGTGGGAGTCCTAACACCTTAGGCAAAAAGAAGCTTAGAGACTCAGCTATGGTTCTGTCTGCTTCCCATCTCAGATCCAGTGATCAGAATACCCAGTTTATCCTGTCAATTTCTCTGAGATGACAGTGAATGGGCTACCTTTCCTTGCTTTTCAGCTTCTGACCTCAGCCCGTGATGGTTTGAAAGAGAAATGTCTGCTTGGGTGTTCGAACACTTGGTTCCCAGTAGGTGCCGATGTTTGGGGGAGGTTATAGACCCCTTGGAGGTGGAGCCTTGCTGGAGGAAGTGATTCCCTGGGGCTCTGATAGTTTATAGCCTTTTGTCACTTTCAGTTCCTTGGAGATGTGATTTCTCAGCCTCCATGTCTGGCTGCCTGCTGCCCTGCCTCCTCCACCGCTATGAACTCTCCCCTTGGAACCTTGAGCCAAAATGAACTCTTTCTCCCATAAGCTGCTTCTGGTCATGGTGTTTTTGTCCCAGCTACAAGAGTAACTAATGCATCTGTCCTGCCTGTCTATAATCCAGACCTATTTCCTTCTTCTCCTTGGTGCCTCCAACCCCACACTGCTACAGATTCCTTGGCACATTTTTAGACCTTCTCCTCTGAGTGTGTCTTCTTTCTGTAACAACTCTTTATTTCTCCTTCTGTTGCTCATGTAATTGATCATTCTGTGACATTTGGGCTGCTACAGGGAGCAGCATGATTGAACCTGTTTGTGTTGAGTGCTCAGTTGGTGTCAAAGGGTCACCAGTATCTAAAGCTCGGCACATGGGACAGGAGCCAGAAGAGTCCCAGGGCTTGCCTTTCCACATGGCCTTCTTCAACCAACAGCTAAACTATTAAGGGAAGAAACACTTGGCATTTGGGTGTCTGACAAGAAGCGGGGGTTGAACCTGGATGAGGCTCTCACATCGTCAGGGGTGGAGTACTACCATTCTCACTATGACCTAAGGTGACCTGGGGGTCCCCCCTAAGTGCTAAGGGACTCCTGTTTGTAATAAAAAGACAGTCTGCTGCATACAGATAAAGAACCGCAAGAAGGATCTAGTGTGAATCAACCCTTGCCAGGATTAAGAAGACCTCATTAGTGCGGTGACAAGATGTATTGGAAATGGGTGGTGGTTTTGACTCTCCTACTCCAGGCCAGTTTTGAGCGTCATTGGACCATGAGGTCATCTTTTTCACTACAGTAAAATCCAGGGTTACACACTCGCTTGGTGGGAGGACTATGGACATGAGTTTGGTATTGTCCAGGTGACTATGGTCGAACGGTTTTCAGTAAGCTATACTGTCTGATTCTGGAATCCCACCTAATAGCCATTACCAACCAGCACCTGACGTGGCCTGATAGCTGAGTCTCTCAACAGATTTAGCATTGCTAATTTAAAATAAATTCCACTTTTACACACAGTAGACTAGTGCTTGAGATGCTCATCCTAGTGGTGCAGGTGAAACAATGCCATTTCCACAAAAACAAGGAGTATGAGGTTAAGGTGTCTTAGCTCACTGGGAGTGGGATGTGTTGGTGGGACTGGGTAGTCAGAGAGACAAGTGATGGGTTGTTAATCTCAAAGTCCATTGTATATATGGGTGAAATTCTTGATAAATAAAAATATATTTAAATCATCTTGAGTTTTGTAAAAATAATCTTCACTTATTTTTAAGTTTTAAATTAATTTACATTCAATGTTTTTGCTGAAGTGGGCCATGCTGCGAAGTTCAGCCTCAGCTGGAGCTGTGTTCCCCTGGAAGCCCATTTTAGATCTTCACTGCAGGTTTCTCTGTGGCTACCCTTCACATTGGTTCAGAGCCAGGCTCTGTACCCTGGAACATCCCTCTAGGCAGAGAAAACATTTGTCATTTGACCTATATTGCTATGAATCCATGTAAGATAAAACCATATTTGTGTGTGGGGTGGTGGTAGTGGTAGTGGGGCTGAACAGACAGCTCAGTCAGGAAAGCATTTGCCTTGTAGGGGTGAAGACGTGAATTTGATCCCCAGAGCATATGTAAAAATCAACGGGTGTGAAGGCCTGTGCTTGTAGTACCAATCCTGGGGAGGTGGAGCAGTCAGATCCCCAGGAGCTGCTGGCCAGACTAGAGTGCTGGGAGTTCCATGCCAGTGAGGGACCCTGCCTGCAAAGATTAATAAGTCGTACAGCAGGACTGATCAGATGGCTCAGCAGGGGAAGGCAGCTGCCACCACGTCTGGTGACCAAAGTTTTATCACTGAGACCCACATGGTGAAAGGTGAGAATCGACTTCGAAAGAAGTTGTCCTCTGACCTCCACATGGCACATGCAGGCAAACACACACACACACACACACACACACACACACACACACACACACAAACAAAAAAACAAAAACAAAAACAAAAACAAAAAACAAAACAAAAACAACGAAGAATGATGACAGCTGAGGAACTGCTCTTGGCATTATCCTCTGACCTCTTTATGCATGTACACAAATATGCACATGGATACCATGAAAACACAAAATTATACAGTTCTGATGTATTGAATAATATGTGTTGTGTTAATGAAGCAATGTTGTTTTGGCAGCCCAGAAAGAAGTCTAGTGTAGCCACAGCTCTAGATAATAAAGTGAAATGTTCCCATTGTCATCAAGATTAGTTACTATCTCATTTGTAACAAGCCATGTATGTTCCCCATGGTGCCTGAGGAAGGACCTGTCCCTAGACATGTGACTGTGGTTCTGAGTCCATGGTGCAGCAACTCCTGAGCCTTCTTCCAAGCAGGCTCCTTATCCCTGGAACCAGCACTCTGAACCTGGACCCTGGCCATGCATGGTTCCTCTTGCTCACAGGGCACAGTGTGGGAGCTTTCCTTGGACAGGGTCCATCATCAGCTGGCTCCCTGAGCTCATGAGTGATCATCTGCTTCCAGCACTGCTGGTGGTGTGGGAACTAGACTATTTTTCTGTTGCTAGTTGACTGCTCTGAGCATGCTTAGATGTCTTTCCTTTCCCATATATCTCTGACCTGTTTCCTCCACCCAAAACCTCTTCTCAAGCCTGCCTCACTCATAGCTGCCAGATAAAAACCTTTTGTGAATTATACAGGTTGCTCCCAATCAAAGCAGCCACTTTTAAAAAATCTAAGCACTCACATATCATAGAAACATGTGTCCCTGGCTGCTCTCCACGAGTGGTAGACAATGACCCTTCTTTCTGCCTGATTTCTCTCTCTCTCTCTCTCTCTCTCTCTCTCTCTCTCTCTCTCTCTCTCTCTTTCTCTCTCTTTCACACACACACACACACACACACACACACACACACAGACAGAGAGAGAGAGAGAGAGAGACAGAGAGAGACAGAGACAGAGACAGAGACAGAGAGACAGACAGACAGACAGAGACAGACAGACAGACAGAGAGAAGTGCTGGGGATGAGTACCAGGCTCTTGTACATGCTGGGCAAGTTATCCAGTACATGATCATGCTCTTACATACTTCTAGAGATTTGATTTGCTAATCCCTGGAGCTGGGGTGATAGAGTATGTTGCTATTGAAGACTGAGTTCTGGAAACATGAAGATAGTCAGGAGATACTTGAAGTTAAAATAAATGTTATGTGAGCACAACTTCCCCTTATCTCCCTGAAGGGGTATCTGTCCCGAAAAGGTCTCTGTTCATTTTCCTCATTCTTACTTGCTGATACTGTCTTTTACAAAAGAAAAGAAAGCCTTCTGGGTGGATTAACTATAATTCTCAGAGATTCATTATCAACACAATGAGAACAGAGAAGTCCTGCCTCACCATAATCTGTGCAACTTGAAGGGATGGGACAGATTTAATTAGCTGTACTGAAAGCTTTCCCTCCTCCCACCCTTCCCGGCCATGAGCTCAGATGAGATGTCCCACAGTTGTGGAAGGCAGGGCTGTGTTCCATCCTTAGAGTGACTTTGCTTGACTCTTCAGTGAGCGATGTTTGGAGCCTTTGATGTGGAAGAAGGCTGAGAGGGCAGCTTGTCTCAGACTTCCTCCTTCCAGAAGGCTGTAGAAAGGCTTAGTGGGCAGGTCCAACTTCAGTGCATCACGGTCTCCAGGGGGTGTGCAGACGGTTGGCCCAGTACTGGGGCTTCAGATCACTGGGTTGGTTGGGGTCAGCTGGAAACTTTGCATTGGAAGCCAGTTCTGCAGTGACTCTCCAGTGGGGTTGGGGCACACTTTGCTGAAGTGAGGTGACTTATTTTATGTGGGTACTTACACCCACAGAGACATGTCTGTGGTGATTCAGGGAGGCGTGGAAGCATGGGCTTGGGGTAAAACTTCCCACAAGTGCTGATAAGAATAGGGACTTCCTAGACCAGAGACTTCCAGTGAAGGGGTCCTACTCCTGGTTGTGTGGAACTGAACGGCCCCTTCACTGTCCTCCTCATCTTGTTTTGTCTGGCTGACACTTCACTGAGCTGGACCTAGCCACTCCCAGAGAGATGACAAGTTTGGAGACACTGGATATATGTAACTTTGCTGACTCTTCAGTGAGCCATGTTTGGGGCTGTCAGTGTACTTTGGCTCTTCAGGGACCCCGACTCTCATTCATGTGTGAGAACTTCAAGAAAGAGCAGCAGGTGCTGCAGCGGAGGCTCAGAGGCTAAGAGCACGCACTGCTTGCCCAGAAGTCCTGAGTTCAGTTCCCAGAACCCACAACAGGCAGCCATAACTGCTTGTCACTCAGGCTCCGGGGGAATCTGATGCCCTCTTCTGACCTCCACAGGCACCTACTTTCACATGCACACATACTCCCCAGGCACATGCACACAAGCCCCCCCCCCTTTTTTTTAAAGGAAAGTGAGCTGAAGCATGTGCCCTTCCTTGTTAACATTGGCATTGCATTCCTTGATAGTAGGATGATGTGCTAGGGTTTCTGTTGCTGTGAAGACACACCATGAGCATGGCAACTCTTATAAAGAAAACATTTAATTGGGGTGGCTCGCTTAGAGTTTCAGAAGTTCAGTCCATTATCATCATGACAGGGAGCATGGCGGTGTGCAGGCAGACATGGTGCTGGAGTTGAGAGGGCTACATCTTGACCAGAAGGCAGCAGGAAGTAGACTGTCACACTGGGCGGTATCTTGATCATAGGAAACCTTAAAGCCCGCCCCCACAGTGACACACTTCCTCCAATAAGCCACACCTCCTAATAGTGCCTCTCCCCCTGAGACTATGGGGGTCAATCACATTCAGGTGACCACAGATGACATCCTGTCAGTGACACGCTATAGTTGGAGTGTATCCTCCAGAGTTTGCTGCAGTGCTGGGAGGTAGGGCCTGCTAGGAGGGATCTGCTGAGCAAGCCTTTGTCCTCAGAGGTGGATCCCATGATTGCAAGAACAGTGAGCTGTTCAGAGTAGGCTGTCCCTCCCTGCTCTTGTCCTGTGAGCTTCTGTGTCTGCTCCCACAGTGGGTGAGGCAGGACGAAAGCCCTCTTAGGTGCTTCTGCTGTGTCTTTGGTCAGGGTTTTGTCACAGCAACAGACACCTACTGAAACACGTGGATGCATGCCACACCCTCCGGCACACCCCCACTGCCACCCCACTCACACACACACACATAAATAAAGCATAAACCTACTATGAGATGCTGTTTATTTTGGAGTGGTAAGGTATGTAGAGTGGTCAAGAGTTCTTTAGCTCAGTTAAGTCCTCCACGGAAGGCCTGTTGTGGTAGTACTTGCTGTTTCAGGCTGGGTCCTGCATGGGTGGACTATAGCTTCCCCCCTCTCAGATTGTAATATGTGTAGATATGTGTGTTTGTATGACTGTTCTGGTGTGTGGTGTGCGTGTGTGTGTGTGTGTGTGTGTGTGTGTGTGTGTGTGTGGTGTGTGTTCATATGTGTGTATGTGTATATGTTTGTATGAGTCGTTTGTGTGTGTGTTCATATGAATTCATGTATGTGTATGTGTGTATTTGTATGTATATTTGTAGGTGTGTGTGTGTGTGTGTGTGTGTGTGTGTTTGAATGTGTGTATGTGTATGTGTGTGTGTATTTGTAGTTGTGTGTGGTGTGTATTTGTGTGTGTGTTTGTATGTGTGTATATGTGTGTGTATATGTTCATATGAGTTGTTTGTTTTGTGTATGTATGTGTGTGTGTGTGTGTGTGTGTGTGTGTGTGTGTGTGTGTGTGTGTGTATGCCCAAGGTTGATATTTGTAGTCTTTCTTGATTGCTCTTTACGTTATTTACTGTTAGGGTCTATCTCTCAGTTGAACCAAAGTTCACTAGTATGGCTAGTCTAACTAGCCAGCTTGCTCCAGGCATCTTCTGTCTCTGCCTTTGGAGTACTATAAGTACAGGTGGGCTGTGGCATATGCTGGTCCTTATACTACTAAGATGTCTCCCCATCCCTTGTCTGTGTCTTTGACACCTGAGGTTCGGGAGCGGGAAAGATGTGAGAGAGAAGGAAACGTTGGTCATTGCTACCTCGTTCTTTCCTCTCAGTCTTCTCCGTGTGTCATGGTACTTCTCCTCCAATACCATCCCTCCGCACGGGCTCTGCCCCTTGCTTCTAGTGGGAAGGTGGAGATCTCAGTCCCCAAGGGTACCTGCTCTCCCAGAAGCAGGCAGAGGCTCTGGAATATCACTCATAAAGTGAGTGTTTTATTTTCAGGAGACTACGGACTATTGTTAGGCAAGTTTAACCCAAGCTCACAATGAGTGTCTAACCTATAGACAGTTATGTGATACCAAACAGAACAGAAATTGCTAGTCAACAGTGAGCACCCAGTGTTGGGAGACAGCATCTAATTCTCTAGCATGCTTAGACATGGCGTGGGTGGAATTGTCAGGATTAAAAAGCCGCTCCTGAGCAAGAGCTGGGAAGTGGGCTCTGCTTAGTGTCTACTCCAACAGTTCACAAGCACAAGTCAAATCAGAGAAATTTGCATCTCTTTTGTTAAGCATCATCTACACCCACTCGAGGAGTCAAAAGATCCCAACTAATTTATTTTAAATAATACATTACCCAAGAATGGTTTAAGGGCACCACCAAATTCTACACCCCCAACCTTTGTGTGGTTGGGATAGCTCATCTGCTCTGCCCCCCCCCCTTTTTTTATTCCTGACCTGTATTAGGTATATTTCTTTGGTGTCACATATTTATAGTGGGTATATATGCTGAACTATCCAATGTGTGGTCTCCAAAGTTTCTTTTCTACTGTGCAGAGTCAAACTGTGATTTCTAGGTCTTCTTGCCATGGCCTAAAAAGACAAACAGGAGTGGTGGCCTCCTCTCTCTCTGGTTTTCTAGCTGGCATTAACACCAGGACATGTCTTGTTTTAAAGTAATGGAGTCCATCCATCTGGGTCCCCGCACAGCATCAAAAGTCCATTTGTAAGCATGAGACTCACTTTCTATTTTGTTCAATTGTTTACTTGGGGGATTTTCTGCTGCAGCGATTATCCGGTGAGAGCTGTCCCCTTTCTCTGTGAGAGGTCTAATCTGAGACAACGGTAAGAACCTCAACTCACAGTGTCAAATACTGTATGTACTTTACTGTTTACACACACACACACCCACACACACATCCATGATAACATCTGTCTCACAAGCTAGGCAGAGTGAGAAATCCACAACAATAATAGGATGAATAAAATAGAGTGACACACTCTAACAAAACTTGTGTGAATGCATGCTATCCTAAAAGGCTCAAGACAAATGTTAACATTCATTCTGGGGTAGCTGAAACCCTAGGGAACCTTTGGCTAAGGGTAGTGACTGTGACACAGCACCCATAGCCTCACTGAGGAATGGCCCAGTGCCACAGGTAACAAAGGCACAACAGTGTCCACTATTTGTAAAATGCACCCTTCAGGCTGGGTGCTGCTCAGAACTGCTGGTCCTCCTGACATCCCCGTAGAGATGCCTGTGTCATATTTTTATTGAATAGAACAGAAAACTAGAGCACAAAGATGGCTCAACTTGTATCACAGATTATTTAATTGTCCCTAATTACCCACCTTCAGGGATGTTTTGTTTTTTCACTTTTTAAATCTTACTTTAGACTGAGTCTCAACATGTAGCCCTGCATGGTCTGAAGTTCTTTAGATAGACCAGGCTGGCCTTAAACTCACAGAGATTGATGTGCCCCTGCTTCCCAAATGCAGGGGTTAAAGGTGTGAGTTGCTACCGTGATCAACCTTCTACTTTTGAACTTGGAAGAAGATGAAGTTGATGACTTCATTGTTGCTGAACGGCTTGTGCTATACTTTCCCTGGGGAGCAAAGCCATGTCTTCATTCTATCAGCCACTGGCAATGGTGTGGCTTAGCTGACATTCTTCTCTCCTTCACCTGGGAATGGAGCATTCCAGATCAGACTGATCCTTCCACTTAGATCTCTGAATGAGGAAGACACAGGGGGTAGAGCCTCTGCTGGCCAGCAAAGGTATATGGCTCAAGGGAGTAATGAGCCTTTGTTTTACAGCTGGTGAATCTAGAGAAAAGGGACTAATACACTTGTACCTCAATGTAAATACATTTATGAGACTCCAGAGTCAGGGCTCTTAACCATGGAACAAATTACCTGCCAAGCATGCTGCCATACACACAGGAATTTCTGCTGGGTGACATAGAGGAAATAAAAGCAAGCAAACAAACAAACAACAACAAACAAGTCCTCATGCTGCCCAAGGAAGAAGTAGGTGCCTGAAAGTTTAAAGAGAAATTGCCTGGAACTGGGGTTAACTAAATCTGCCAGTGTGTTTTTCCCATGGAGCATTACTGCTCTCAGGTTGTCTCACACAGCATCTCCTGGATGAGGATCTTTTAAACCACAGATGGACCTACCATTTCTTTTGTTAAGATTTCACACCAGAAATGGTATCTCTGTGACTAAGGATTGGATGCTGGGATGGAGGGTGGAGGAGAGTTAGCCAAAATCTATTCACTAAAAGTGCCATCAGTTCATAGTCCCAGATCAAAGGTGAGTAGTGGAGCTATGCAAATCACAAGGAGGAAAGGGTTAAGGATCTCAGTTCAACATGGATGCATCTGCTAAGGTGTGAATCCAACCACCATTTGGTTAAGATTCAGCATGAGCTTTCTGTGTTGCAATTAGGGCAATTGATAGATAGTCTTACTGAGTTCTGAATAGTGTAGCAATTTAAATGACTATTTGAACATTGATCACCGAGCAAAGCCATTCTCTGAGTCTTTGTTTAAGTAACCATTAATAAGCAAATGAATATAATTAGTCTGAGGTATGGCTGCATGAAGGCTACAGCTTAGAACACGCTTAAGGGTAGGTGGACTCTATTAAAGGCAGCTAATGTTGCCATTAATTAATGCTATTGAATGATGTCAAGTAGGTGCACAGTTTAGGGCAATGTAAGGAAGAACCTTGAATTCCATTAGCATGTCAACTGAGATAACTATGATCCCTTCTGTAAAGGCTCTTAACTATTTCTAGAAATAACTATTTGTCATTATTCAAGATACACTTTTTATCCCAAATGGCTGCATGCTACTTTGCCAGATTCCCAAATTCTTCAACGACAGCAAATAGAACCTACAACTGAAGTGAAGCTTCTAGTGGGCCGGGAGCACCGAAATAACCTTTTGTCTTCACAAGCAATTCCACTTTCCTGATATGAGCAAATTCCATAGTTTCGTAAAACTCTATGGTGAATTAATTCTTTCAGCACTTTTGTGACAATTATTACAAATTAAGGGAATAATAGGTACGTACCATCTCATTAAGTTCTAAATCTAAATTAATTACATTTAAACATCTGACTTCATCAAGCTCAAAGTTCCGATACAGCCATTAAAAATGTAATTTGGAAAGAATCATCACTTTAGAGAAAAACAAATAGCTGCCTTTCTCTGTGTTCCTCTCCTCCCTCTTACTCAGTTTGTCTCTGGCCGGCTTTCCTTTGGAACTTATATGTTACTTTTGTTCTAGTTGGTCAAGGATGAGTTTTTTGTTTTGTCGTGTTTTAGGTAAAGTTTCTCTTCATCCAGATTCCCATCAGCACTGAACCCTGGAAGGCAGACTCGTTGTCGGCTTGTAAACATCAAGTACCGGTGCTAAGGTTTGATACAGGTTTATTCACCCATTTTAATCGTCAATGAGCCTCCCTGCTGTTCACTTTAAAGCTATTTTTCTATTTTAAAAAAGTCTGTAAAGGAGAGGTGGTTTGCAAAAGGAGGGGGAGGAACACGGGAGAGAACAAAACCACTTGCACAGCTCGGAGGAAACCATCGCTGGAAGTGCTACAGATGCAGTGAAGACCTGGGTCACAGACATGGACTCACTGTCCGCTGATGTTGGAGTGTGAAAGTAAGGTGTCAGTGTAAGTTCTGGAGAATTCAAAACAGATCTGCACACAGGGAGGAATTTTATGAAGTCATTCTCCTTAACTAATCTTGCTTGCAATGGGTAAACCAATTAATCTGGAGCGTGCTGTTGGCTACATAAGGACATAATGGCACTTTGTTGAGTAATTAGCCACCCAGGAAGTAAGCAAGTCATAGTTGGAAAATCAGTACTAAATCTGTGAGCCTAGATTCCACCATGACTAAAGGCTACTGGTCGAGAAATTGGTTGATTATTACATAGAATTCACTGGAACTAAAGATGGAGACGTGTCCTATGCTTGGTTTATACACAGCCATCTCTTCTAAAGTTTGCAAGAGGATCTGAACTTTAAAACTCACAGACAGGCCACTTCTTTGTCTAACAGTCTCTATTATTGCATGCTTCTGGTCTTCACTTCCCTTCTGTTGGTAATAGCAGATGGATCAAAGCCAGAGCACAGCTTGTTTAAGTCCCAAAATACTCTACACATCACTTCTATTTCAGATAACAAGCTGTATAAATTAAAACATGGCTAAACTTGTCAACACCCATCAGGATTTGAAATTCAAGAAATGTTATAATTTCTCATCCCTCTGTCCATGTTCAGAATACACAGCTCTACCTTTGCTCGCTAGACTTGAGCGAGAAAGTCTAACAGCCATCAACACATTGCTCTAGCCACATCCAAGTACTCTGCATGCATTATCTTAAGGAACAACAACACATCCATGGTGTTGGAAAGACCAGCTGCATACCCAAGTTCATTGTGTTTACCCTTATGAATAACAAGTCAGGGCCAGCTCAAGATCTCACACACAAAGGAGTCCTTGGGAGGAAGCAGCAGGGGATATCCTGGATGTGCTACTGGCATTTCTTATACTCCTCACACCTTGGCAAAGTTCCACAATTTAAACTGTACCCACTGCACTCAGATGCCACTGTTCAAGGTTTTTATTTTTTGCTTGACATACGACTGCCTGCCTGCACTATGATCAGTGGGGACCTAGGACCACTAGTGGAAAAAGCAAAGCAGAGGCCAGCTCCAGTAAGCTAAGGTTGCATGGATCCTTGTACTCACCTGGATCAATGTCCAAATGAACTTGAGTAATAAACCCCTTCCCCTGCACAGGTTCTCCCTTGTCTATATTAATAGGAATGATTCTGTCCACGTTGCTGTGAGAAAGAGAGTCAGTTTTGCTCTTCATTCAGACTTGCCTGAATCTTCAGCAAAGAGGGGAGCTCTTGGGATAGGAAGGTAGAAGCCTGTAATGAGCTCCTCAAACCAGCATATGAGCAAAGCAGCTGGTTTTCCAGGATTACAGA
>NW_023411221.1:0-15626 GCF_903995425.1 Onychomys torridus
CAGATACCACTATTCTCCTCTTGTCTATGACAGCCTCGGGTGATAATATTTTAGATCCCAATGCCTTAGTCCTTTCCTTTCCAACACTGTCTGCCAGCCTTCTTCAGGCAACACCACCACAGGTGCCAAATCATGGATACAGACTGTCACCTTCCTACCAGGAGGGCATCCAGGTCAATTACAATGACTTCAACAGCCTGGGATCCCTGAAGCCCGGAGAACTCAGGCAAGGCCTGTCAGCCTGTGACTCTTTGTCCTACCCTGGGAGTCTTGCCTCTGCCCTGCAACAAGGGATGGTGATGATGTCAAAGGAGATTCAGCCTACAAAGATCCAAACACCATTCTCCACCTCGGCCATCTCCTATCCCACACCTGCTCACAACATGCCGGACTCCAGTCTTAAAGGTGAGTAAAGCCAGGAGGGGAGGAGTGAGATCAGCACTCAAAGGAGACACAGCTCTAGCTTTCAGCAGTGCATGTCCTCAGGGAGGAAGGATGGGAGTCCCGAGAGCTCAGCCTTGGCTCTGGCTCAGCATCCCCATCTTCAGTCTGTATGGTGACTGACAATGCAGGGCAACGAGTGCCATCCGTCCTCCATTAAGTCATATCCAAGGACACCTTCACAGACACACACATCACCGACCTAGATAATCAGTCCCATGCACCATTACACAGCAATCACCTCCTTCCTAATCTATTCCTCAGGGCTGTAGAGGACACCAAGGCCTTTCTGTTCGGTAACACTTTATTTTCTCTGTGTTGATATTTGACTCTAGAGCAGTGCACCTCCAAAACTGTCCTAGAAGAAGTATTACTCACAAATGCCAAGTGCTGGCCCTGACAATCTCTGACAGGCATAAGTGCATACAATGTCTCATTGACCAGGTGTCCCAGTGTGCAATGGCTAAGTTTGGCTAAGCTTCTATGTCTCCGTTTATCTCTATCTCCAGTGCACAATGGCTAAATGAGAAGAAAGAGAACTAAGGAGTTCTCGATAGTCTCTCTCTATCACTCACTATGCTTCTCTCTCCCTCTCTCCCTGTCTCCCTCTCCTCCTTCCCGCCTTTTCTTTTCCTATGGCCATTCAGAGGTGAGCCAAGGCTATGCATGATCACTAGGATATGTTCTCTACTACACAGATAACCCTAGCTAAAGATTTCACCTTCTGAAACCAATTTTCCCATCATTAATAACAAGACTGAAATGTGGAGCTGGAGGAAATCCAGGGTTGTAGAAAAGATTGCCTTGCTGGAGTGAGGAACTGGGTTTGGATACCTGAACCCACTCAAAAAGTCAGGCAACTGGGGACATTCGAGAAATGCCAAGAGTGGAAGTCATGGGTATGTTCTTCAAAATTATGGACAACACAAATTCCCTGATCGCAAACTTACCAGGAAATGAGGGTCACACTTTCAAAGACAACAGAAAAAGAAAGGGAGGGACACACCCCAAGGGAATTCTTTAACATCCCCATAATCACTGTGCATGCACTTGACACACAAACACAGAGGCAAACACAAACATATGAGAAAACATGATATCACATTGTTACCAGAAATATCAGAGTAGTCCCAGGTGTTCAAGCAGAGCTCATAGAAATGCCTTCCTCCTGCTGGAGGTCTCTTAGTACTGAGGTGTCCTGAAAAGTGGGGAGCCCCTCACTTACCAGGCACTAACTTCTTCTTTGACTCTTTTTCAGTGGTGAAAATGGAGACATCCCTGGGATGGATAGCTTCGGGCCAGACACTCTGTCCGCTACAGAATCCAGGCCTCTGCACTGCGTGCACCCAGGATGTCAAGAAGAAGACACCACCTGTCCATGGGGAATGGTCACTAACTGCTCCCATCGACCATCCCTCAGAATTCCTGCCCTTGCCTCCTGCTCCAATCTTGGAACAGACAGAGAATAATGTCTTGGATTTGATGACAGATGACCTATCAACTCCTCTGGAGACCTATGAGGGCATAAAAGAAAACCAAGACCCATCACTTTTCCCTTCTGCACATGCCAATATGCAGCAGGCCCTGAACTTCACTGATTCACGGAGTCTAAGGCAGCAGATATCTCTTTTCAATGCCACCTTGTGAAGCGACAGCCCTGAACAGGATGAGCCTGGGGTGCTTCAGGGTATTATAGGCTCCAGCATGGACTTTGCAGACATGACTACACTGGTGGCAGATACTCACCTTCCCAGACCCTTCAACTCCCTCACTGAAATGAAACAAATCCATGATCCCATAGCAATGCAATCCAAAGAAGTCAGGAGGGATCAGGCCCAGGAGAGCTGCAGCATCATCAGTGTACCTGTGAACCAAATGAGAAACAATGGTCAGAAGGCCTCTGAGATGCTTGATGGGTCTCATCAGGCCAGAATCCAGCTCCAGGTCCTGGTGAAAGGAAAAGAGGCTGTGGTCAGTGCTCGTTCCAGTGATGGGGCTATTGACAACATGCCTAAGCACCTGGAGGACAAAGCACAGAATGCCACACCTAGCATGCCCAGCAGAGCTAGGGCTCAGGGACAAGATAAGATGAAGAGGGCCAGAGAAATCAACTCCAAGAAAACAGAGGAGTTTAAGCAGTCAAGGAACAGAGTCAAGGCAGAAGAAAAGACCACCAAGCCAAAGAACCACAGGAAGAGGAATCCACCCGCGCTCAGCCATGAGAGCTTTAAAAAGCCTCGAACTCACCTCGGCATGCACATGCTAGAATCCGTGCAAGTCTTTCACCCGCTGGGAAGGAAGAAGAGTGACAAGAAAACTGGCATCTCCTCCACCTGGGCTCAGCTAAACTACAGCAGCAACAAAGATCCCAGGACAGGCCCAGTCACCACATCACTTCTGGATGTGCCATGTGATGGCCAAGGCCCCGGTAAAACCCCGAGCAATGCTCAGAGACCAGAGAGCAATGCTCTCAGGGAGTGACCATCTCCATCCCAGTATGAGCTGCCCCCACATGGGAAGGTCATTTTAGTACCTCTGCCTTTCCCAGCCCTGGACATGCCACAAGCAAGACCTGTTTTTTTTCTGTCTATATGGATATCCAGGTTTCCCAGCATGAGGTGCATTTTTCATATCTACCCAAAATCTGAATATCTGCATATCTGCAGCCATGGCAGTGATCCTAAGAATGTCACCCAGCTGTTGTAGGGGCCTTAATGCAGAGGAGCACTGAAAGGAGGGGCATCCCACTTCCCAGGTACTGACTTCTTCCCTGACTCTTTTTCAGTGGTGCGAAGGGAGACTTCCCTGGGAATGACACCTCAAGACAGACACTCCCTCAGCTGCAGAACAGAACGCTGCTAATCCTGCACCCTGGATTATCAGAGGAGGACACCATCTTTTGATGGGGACAAATCCTTAATGCTCCATCCACAACCTTCAGAAATCCTGACTTTGCCACAAGCTCCATGCCTGGAACAAACAGACAGTGACAACCTGCATGAGATGACAGCTAATCTGTCAATGCTTTGGTATTCCTATGAGTGCACGAAAAAGAAAAAAAAAAGCAAGACCAATTGCTCCTCCATTTAACACAAACCAACATGCTACATCCCTTGCACTTCACTAATGATGGGAGCCTACAGCAGAATATTGCTTCTGACTATGCCAACTTGGAAAGCAGCTGTTTTGGTAAGGATGAGCCTGGGAACATACACAGCGTGTTGGCCTCCAGCATGGGCTTTGAAATTATGACTACTTTGGTGCCAGAAGTTCACCTCCCCAAATGCTCAACTCTCTCTCTCTCTCTGAACTAAACCAATTCCAGGTCCCTCAACCATCCAATGCAAAGCTCCATACTCATCAGGATCAATCAGGCCCAGTAAATTTAAGGTGTCATCACCACAACCTTAAACTAGTTGAGGAATAATAAAGAGAAAGTTTCTAATCTGCTTCATGGAGATTCTCTGGCCAGAATCCAATATCAGGACCTAGTGGAAGGAGACAAGCTGTGGCTTGTGCTGTGGCCAGAGAAGGAGATCTTGACGACATGGTCAAGCAAATGGAGAGCAACTCTCAGAAAGTCACAACTGTAGGATCAGTAGACCTAGGGTTCATGGGCCAGATGAGACCAACAGCGCGAGAGAAATCAACTCCAAGAAAGCTGAAATAGCTGAAGCCATCAAGTCATAGAGTCAAGAGAGAAAAAAGCCCACTGTTCTCAACAATGATAGGAAGTGGAATCCCCATGAGCTCAGCCATTATAGCTGTAAAAAGCCTCAAACACACCTCAGCAAGAACATGCTGGAGTCTGTGAAGGTCTGTCCCTCACTGTGGATGAAGGGAGAGAGGAAAACTGTCATCTCCTGAACCTTCAACTCTTTGTGCTACTCTGTGCTCTAATAGTATCAGAGTGTGTTACACTTTGGCCTCTGAGACATTTGTCATTATCTTTTTCCAGGGTTACATATAGTAAACAAAATGATCTATTTATTAACTCACTTTTATTTTCTTGAGACAGGGACCCTGCCCATATCATAGCATGTCCTAGAACTGACTACATCGAACAGGCATGCATTGATCTCAGAAAGATCTGCCAGCCTTCCCCTCTGCCTCCACCTCCGTCTCAGTCTCTGCCTTTCCTTCTGCCTCATCTACTACCTCCTCTTCTGCTGCTGCCTCAACAGTGCTGGGACTAAAGGAACGCTCCAAGAAGCCACGTGGAATCCAATTCTTTCTGTACATGTGAATAACTACATTGTTGTGCATGTCTTGATAAGGAGATCATGTGACCTCCAGGGTGCATTTTTGGTACCTACCTAAAATCCAAACAGACTGAACAGCATGTGTTCACAACTGGAACTTATCTCGGATTCATCTTTTCCTGACAATCTACCTTGTTTCGGTGGTAGGCTGTACTTGCTACAATGCCTGTGAAGCGCTGACCTCAGATGACGAGTGCTTTGCTATCCTGGGCATTTTATGCTTTTGTAGTAAGTTATGTTTGAGTTTCTACTTCTAGCAATTAGTGCATCTGAGGAATTGCATTCACCCTCTCCATAGAGTTTCATGTTGTAAACAAATTTCTAAGTGGTATTACTAAATAAGAAATACTGAGTCAAATATAGGGGTTGAAGCCTTAGAGATCAGAGAAATAGAGATAGCCACCAACCTTACCTCTCCAGCCTGCAGCTACCAAAAGTGAGCTATTTTCTCTCTTACCCTGGCCTTTATTGTCTTGCTGTTCTATCCTCTCATTGGATCTTAGCCCTGCTACCTCAATTCCTTGTCAGTGCCTGTCTGTACAGACCTCCAGATCTCCATTGTTGGTACTGGGATTAAAGACACCATACTTGGCTGTTCTGTAGAGCATCCTTGAACACATAGTGACCTTCCCTGCCTTGTGATGACATTAAGGGTATGTGCTACGACTGCCTGATTCCTATGTTTACTTAAAAATGGCTAATCTCCAGGCATGCTTTATTTATTAACACACATATAAAATATCACCACAATGCAGCACAAATAAAATGTCACATTTCCCATTTTTTGTAATAAAAATGAAGAATAAAAAAGTTATAAAAATATAAGAAAAAACTATATACCATAATTACAATAACTATATACGATATATACAAGCAATAAATATATCAGCAAAGTCTAGTCCATTGCCATTTGACAAATTTAGAGAAAATATTACATTATCTACTGTATGCTTAGTGAGTTCAAAATGTACCTAATTCACTTTCTATCTAAATTTGTATTACCAATAGAAAATTGTCCTATGATGTACTTAAACTTATACACTTTACACCTCTTAGTGAGTTTCTTTTTTTATTTTTGAACTTTCTTGAGTAGGAAACATGTAACTACAACTATCTAATCTTCAACTCCCTCAGAGACCTAGAAGGAAATATTACCTAGTAAAACAGGAATTGCAAATAGCTACTTCCTGAAAATTGTGAGTTGACAGAATCAGCCAGCTGTCTGGACAGTCACCTGAGGTTTCTCTGCAATGTCCTCTGCAATGTTTCTTCAACATACAGGCTTAACGTATATGACAGACAAATTTGTGAAGTAGGATATATACAAGGCCTTCAGGTTGACCTCACATTCGGTATGAGTATTCCATATACCAGATAAACTTGAATTCTACCAGTGTCCTGTCATGATTCAGGATTTTAAATTCTGGAAATTGCTGGTGTTTCTGGAATTCGACTGCCTATTCTTCTAGGCTTGTGGATGGCTTCATTTCGGCTTCCCATTTTTCTCCACATTCCATACTTCTTGGCTTGTGGGTGCCTTCATCTCTTTTATTAAATGCCAGTCTACCACTGAGAGGTTAGACTCTATCAGCCTAGTTACTCTTCCAAGAATAACTGCTTCAGATACTGTTCCACTGCATACCAGAAGACATCAGTCCATTGCCTGTTCAGCTGCCTTCTTAGAAAGGGGCACAGTACCTTTTCTTGATTGCAAAGGCCATTTAGCGATGGTGCCATATAGTCTTGGCCTCAGAGGATGCATGTTGCTAAAGCCACAACCACACTTGTTTTGGCACTTTGCTTTGTGTCTCCTTTGTCCATTTTGGGTAGCAGCATACTGTCAGCATTTCATGCAAGGGCACAACTTTTGCCACAGTGAATGTTAACTCCATATGCAGTTTCTTCAATGCCCATGTCTTCTCTGAAGGAGATTGGTGCTGCCAGGAGCCATAATCATAATCATAAATAAAGAAAAACTTCTAAGTTATTAAAATATTTAAATGTCATTTTCTGTAGATCTCTGAAGGATCTGAAGGTGACCTGTCTATCTAAAATATATCTCTGCCGAACCTAATTAATTAGCTGAAAACTCCTAATATGACTACAAGTTCAACTGTAATGACTAACTACTAATTCTCATTTCTCCATAGTCTAATAGTTGATAATAATAACTTTCAAGGATTAGCAAATTGTTTTGTGAACTGTACAGGTACAATATCCTGAACAAGATTAGAAATATACATAGCATTTTCTAACAATATATATATAATTTACAATATATAAAAATAAAATCCAATGTAAAGTATTTTAAACTAGTAGTTGTATTTTAAAAGTAGATTCAATAATCTATCTTTTACTATATCATATCTATATCCTCTCTTTTTTTCAGAGTGCATTTAATACTCGACCTTTGATTCTATCATTTCTATACTATTTTCTTCAGAGTAGATTCAATAATCTACCTTTTATCTAGATCATCTTGTTTTCCAAATAAGAATCTTAAATCTAATTTCCTTTGTTTAACCCTTTACTGACCATTAACTACAGCAACTTGTAACCAACCCTCCTAAACAATGACAACTATCCCAAACCCAAAACCCATTGAAAAACCAAATACCACCCTCCCCACCCCACCTCTCAGAAATGTAGGTTTTGTGCTCTTAAAATTGCTTCCTGTGGTTTGTGGGTGATAGCAACCTTAGGAGATTCTGAAAAGAAGAATTTCAGGTTAATTGTCAAGTTCCGGGAGAGGCGGCTATATCATTTGTTGTCCAGTCTCAGCATAATGCCAACGTGCAGGGCTTACTCAAGTCCCTGTTCAAGTAGACTGTGAAAATGGATCATCTCAGCTAGCCATCTGGAAATTGTCCTGAGCAGGTTGTAGTCCAAAGCTGATCTTTGGGTCATGGTTGTCAGCTTAGTGGTATTATTATCGTCCATGTGGAATCACCATGATGGAATCTGATCATCTTTATGGAGATTGCAAATTCGAGGTTAGGCCTGGTCATGATTCCCTGCAGAAAAACAATAGAAACTCCAACACAAAAACATGTATAGGCAGCTAAATTAAGCCTTTTTTCTGGAATTAGTTAGTACTCTGTAAGACCAATAATATCGTGACAAAAGGTGTATACATATATAAATCTTATGAATTTTCATATAAAATTCATAACTTAAGAAAAGTTTAAATTACTGGCCACAAAATAGTTCCTTAATTTGCTGGTTTTCTTCTGTCCTATATCAGAAGATGGCTCTTTCCTCTGACTGATGCAGAGTTTTTCCATTTTCCTTTTAACAACATACTTGGGTTTAGAGAACGTAAGAGCCATTCTCCAACTCCAAAGCCAGCTTTGTTTTTTGAACTAGGACTACAAAAAGACCATTTGTGTTAGTTGTCTGTAGAGAAGAGCAGATATAAACATTTAGGAAGAATTAAGAAATTTTACATGTGATATACCAATGGGCCAAATTACTCTTTTTCTTGGGACTTTTTTTTCTAGATGATTTGTCCTTTTTCTTCAGATGTCTCATTTGTCCAGTGTTCTTCAGATCCCTTGACCTTCATTCTCCTGAAAGACAAAAACAAAAAACACTTCCCCAAGCCTAACCCTGGAGAGGTTCACTTTTGGCAAGTTATATTTGATGATATTAAGGGATATTAATGATCAGTGATTGTTCATTCCTGTTATTATTTTTAATTTTTTGGTGGTTGTGTGTGTGTGTACTTCTCTTCTTTGGGGTTTACTGCTGTGGTGTTATATATTGCCTGTGTTTTCATGGGTATATCTGACTTCCTTAGGTTGGAATTTCCCTTCTAGTGCTTTCTGTAGGGCTGGGTTTGTGGATAAGTATTGTTGAAATCTGGTTTTGTCTTGGAAGGTCTTGTTCACTCCATCTATGATGATTGAAAGTTTTGCTGGGTATATTAGTCTAGGCTGTTATCCATGGTCTCCTAGTGTCTGCATTATATCTGTCCAGGTCATTCTGGCTTTCAAAGTCTCCATTTAGAAATTGGGTGTTATTGTGATGTGTTTGCCTTTATAAGTCACTTGGCCTTTTTCCTTTGCTGCCCTTAATATTCTTTCTTTATTCTGTACGTTTAGTTGTTTAATTATTATGGGGCAGAGGGACTTTTTTGTGGAGTCAAGTCTGTTTGGTGTTCTATAGGCTTCTTGTGTCTTCATAGGCATTTCCTTCTTTAAGTTGGGAAAGTTTTCTTATATGATCATATTAAATATATTTTCTAGGCCTTTGAGTTGGTATTCTTCTCCTTCCTCTATCCGTATTATTCATAAGTTTGGGCTTGTCATGGTGTCCCACATTTCTTGGACATTTTGGGTCATGACTTTGTTGGTTTTAGTATTTTCTTTGACTGATGAATCTACTTCTTCTAATGTATCTTCAACACCAGAGATCCTCTCTTCCATCTCTTGCATTCTGTTGGTTATAGTTGCATCTGAAGTTCCTGTTTGTTTACTCAGATTTTCTATTTCCAGCATTCCTTCTGCTAGTGTCTTCTTCATTTTTTCTATTTCCCTCTTCAGGTCTTGGACTCTTTCCCTCATCTGTTTTGTTGCTTTTTCATGATTTTCTTTCAGGGACTTATTGATTTCTTCTGCTTTATTTGTCCTTTCTTCTATTTTTTATAGCATTCTTTCTATTTTTTGTTTGTCTGTTCCTCCACTTTATTTTTGGTTTTGTCTATATAAGGTTCTAGCCTCTTTCTTCTTCTTCTTTCATTCTGTGATGTTCAGGTCTAGCTGTTGGAGAAGGGCTAGGTTCTTGTGATGGTGCATTGCTCTTTATTTTGTTGTATGTACTTCTGCCTTGAAGTCTGCCCATCTCCTTGTGGATTCGTTCTTGTTCTTATCAGTGTACTTGGTCCAGACAGAGCTGACAGATTTAGAGAGTCTCTCTCTGGTCCAGATGGAAGCTCTCGGCCAGATGGGAGCTCTGGTCCCAATGAGAGTGCTGGCTGGATAGGAGCTGGGGGCTGGACTCTGAGTCTCAGGAAGTCCCTGAGGTCTCCTTATCTTGTCCAGATGGGAGTTCCAGGGAAGGATGGAGGTTCTGGTCCAGATGGGAGTTCCAGGGCTGATGGGAGCTGGGGGCTCTCTAGTCCAGATGGGAGTTCCGAGGTGGATGGGAGCTGGGGGCTGGTTCCTGAGTCTCAGGAAGTGGCTGGTGTCTTGGGCAAATGGGTGTGGGACCAGGGTGTGGAGATTGCAGTGTCTGCCTGCAGTCTTGGAGAAGGGGAGCCTTCCCGCAGGGCCTGCTGAATGGCTGGAAACTCTAGATGTTCAATTCCATCACTTTTGGGATACTTGCAGTTAATCTCTCCCAAAAATTTACTGCAAGATCTTTGCCAAGATTCACTTTATGCCCATAAATTGTCAAAGTCCTCCTTAGTAGAAAGTACAACAATTATTGCTGGGTCTATTCCAGCTAATTGACAAAGTCCCAATTTTCCTTTTAAAACAAAGTCAGAGATCGTTTTCACACAAGTTTTAAATTTTTACTCTGTTTATATGGTAGACATATCGATTCCAATATAATATCTTTCTTCTGCATTAAAATTCCTGTATTGAAATTCCTGGAGGGTAAAATAACCAAAATGCAATTGAGCTTTGGATCCACACACTCCACATGTTCTTCCTGTACTTGCTACACTTCCTACCATGTTGAAACAGTCACCCATGCCCTTTATTCATTACTGGTCTGGGACTGAGCACCTCGAGGAATTTCATGAAGTGAGATACAGAATTCCATGTATACACTATTAAGCACCAACCTGAAAGAGAAAATTTACAATGTAGACTATCTTCCTGAGATTGAACTCACTTGATTACCATTTTTATCTCATTGTATACATTTTTGAAATTATGCATTTAATATGTTAATTCATTTTGTTTTTCTGTGATTGTGTGTGTGTGTGTGTGTGTGTGTGTGTGTGTGTGTGTGTGTGTATGTTTGTGTGTTGTCCACCTGAATTCCTGTGGAACATAGATGCGAGGTGCCCACAGAGACAGGGGAGGGCATCAGATCTCTGGGGTCTGGAATTAAGTGAGATTGAAAGCCACCAGGAGGTGCTCTAAAGCAAGCCTGGTGATTCTGCAGGAAAGTAAGTGTTCTTAACTACTGAGCCATCTCATGAGCCTGAGTTGAATCCACAAGCTACACACAATACAACTTCATTTTTCCTACAAACATCCCATTTTGTTCACGTGTGGCAATGCTGTTGGACATCATACTTGGTTCCCTAATATTCTTGAAACGGTGCTGCAGTCAACACTGATGGGCAAGTACCTCTCTAATATATTGAGTTCTTTGGAAAAGCATATATGAACCATGTGGTGAGCCAGGTTTTGGCTTTTGGAGGTCCCTCCACACTGACATCCAACCAGCCTGGGAAACTTTCCCTCCTCTCCAGCGCTGTATAGCATTCCTTTCTGTGAACTCTCTCAGTGATGTCTGTCGTTTATTTTCTAGTTGCCCTTGGATGGTATCTAGGAGGATCACTATGCATTTTCCTGATTCCTCCACAATCTGAACCATGGTATGTCCTCAATCTCATTTGTATGAAATCAGTGAGGACTGTCTTTTTCTTTGTACTTTACTATGTGGGTTTCCTTCTTACATATGATTTATGTATTTTCCCTAATTCTAAATAATCTAAATGTTAATCTTCTTACTGGGGTAACAATAGAAAAGATGTCCTCCTGTTCTCTAAGACCACCTATCAAATAATGGTTTCTTTTTTCTAGCAAGAAATGCTTTACATCCCTGAGAGATCATCTGACAACTAAAGCCAGGAATTCTTGAGTAGCTGGGGTGTTGTTCTATCCAAGCCTGTCTCTGATCATTGAACTCGTTGGCATATACTGTGCTCTAATATTATCAGGGTTACTCACACTATGGCCTCTGAGTCATTTGGCAATTCATTTGACAATGTGACACATAAAAAAATATGACTCATTTATTTATTAATTTGCTTTGAGTATCTTATGACAGTTTCTCTCTATAACCCTGCATGTTAAGGAACTAAATATGGTGATCAGGCTAGCCTTGAACTCACAAACATCAGCCTACCTCTACCTCTGCCAATATCTCTGCCTCTTCTTATGACTCTGACCCTGCCTGTCCAATTGCCCTGGCCATGAACCTGGCTCTGGCTTGGAGAGTGCTGAGAATAAAAGAATGCTCCCTCAAACTAAACGGAATCAAGTCTCTTTCTGTCTGCATGAATATCCAGGTTTCCAAGCATGACTGGAGGAAGAGGACATGTGTAAGCCCAGGTGCATTTTTGGTGCCTAACCAAAATCCCAAGAGACTTAATTGAATGTGTTTACAACTGGAACTCAACTCAGACTGATGTTTCTGAATATCTGCATATCTGCAGCCATGGCAGAGATCCTAAGAATGTCACCCAGCTGTTGTAGGGGCCTTAGTGCAGAGGAGCACTGAAAGGAGGGGCATCCCACTTCCCAGGTACTGACTTCTTCCTTGACTCTTTTTCAGTGGTACAAAGTGACACTTCCCTGGGAATGACACCTCAAGACAGACACTCCCTCAGCTGCAGAACAGAACGCTGCTAATCCTGCACCCGGGATTATTAGATGAGGACACCACCTGTTGATGGGGACATGTCATTAACGCCCCCATCCACAACCTTCAGAAATCCTGGCATTGCCACAAGCTCTATGCCTGAAACAGAGAATGACAACCTGCATGAGACGACAGCAAATCAGTCAATGTCTCTGTATGCCTATGAGTGCACAAAAGATAACCAATACACATCGCTCCTTCCTTTAACACAAACCAACATGCTACATCCCTTGCACTTCACTAATGATGGGAGCCTAGGCCAGAATCTTGCTGCTGACAGTGCCACCTGGAAAGCAGCAGTCTTGGTCAGGATGAGCCTGGGACATACACAGTGTGTTGGCTTCCAGCATGGATTTTGCAGACATGACAACACTGGTAGCAGAAGTTCACCTCCCCAAATGTTCAACTCCATCTCAAACTAAACCAATTCCAGGTCCCTCACCCATCCAATGAAAAGACTCCATGGTCATCAGGAGCCAGCAGGTCCAGTAAAGATAAGGTGTCATTAGTACAATGTTAAACCAGGTGAGGAAGAATGAAGAGAAAGCTCTAATCTCTTTCATTGAGCTTCTCTGGCTAGCATCCAGTGTCAAGATCTGGTGGAGGTAGAGAGGCTGAGACCAGTGCTGTGATCTGAGAAGGGGATATTGACAACATGGCCCAGCAAACGGAGGGAAAAGCTCAGAAAGCCACACTCTGCAAGCCCAATGGTCCTAGAGTTCGTGGGCAAGACCAGACCAAGAGAACTAGAGAAAACACCTTCAAGAAAGCTGAAGGAACTGAAGCCATCAAGTCACAGAGTCGAGACAGAAGAGAAGCCCACTGTCCTCAACACCAACAGGAAGTGGGATCCACTTGTGCTCAGCCATGATACCTTTAAAAAGCCTTCAAGTCACCTCAGAGTGCACATGGTGGAGTCTGTGATGGTCTGTCACTCACTGTGGAAGAAGGGAGAGAAGAAAACTGGCATCTCCTGAACCTTCAACTCTTTGTGCTACACTGTGCTCTAATAGTAACAGAGATTGTTACACTTTGCCTCTGAGTCATTTGTCATTATCTTTTTCCAGGGTTACATACACTAAACGAACTCACTCTTAGAGCGAGACAGGGACCCTCTACATAGCCCAGCATATCTTAGAACTTTTTACATCAACCAGGCAATCACTGAGCTCACAAAGATCTGCCTCCCTCCTCCTCGGCCTGTGCCTACATCTCAGCCTCTACCTCCACGTCTGCCTCCTCCTCTGCTGTTGCCTCAAGGGTACTGGGATTGGCCAGGCAGTGGCGGTGCCCGGAATTATTCCCAGCACTCAGGAGGCAGAGACAGGCGGATCTCTGTGAGTTCGAGGCCAGCCTGGTCTCCAAAGTGAGTTCCAGGAAAGGCGCAAAGCTACACAGAGAAAACCTGTCTCAAAAAACAAACAAACAAACAAAAAACAAGAAAAAAAAAAACAACAACCAAAGAAAAGAGTGCCGGGACTATAGAAATGCTCCAAGAAGCCAAGTGGAATCAAAGTTCATTATGCACATGTGGATGAACACGTTTCTGTGCATGACTTGATGAAGGGGCCATGTGTACTCCAGAGTGCATTTTCGGTACATACCTAAGATTCAAAGAGACTAAACCACCTGTGTCGACAAAGGGAACTTAACTTGAACTCATTTCTTCTGACAATCTGCCCTTGTTCAGTTGTAGGCTGTACTTGCTACAATGCCCATGAAGTTCTGACCTCATATGAGGTGTGCTTATGCTATCCTGGGTATTTTGCTTTTTTATGGTAAAGTTATGATTGGTGTTCTACTTCTACAAAGTGGAGTATTTGAATTTTACCAATGAACTGTCCATAGACTTTCATGGTGCATTTTCTTCACAGTATATAACCCCCAACCACTGTGTATGTGCAAAATTGTTCATTCTAACAGGGGCTATGTCCAGTCTAACTCACCTAGAAAATGTTACCAAAGCCAGCATGAACAGATCCTACTACCTGCATGCAATGGTCCTCACAGGGACAAATTTGAGTACAACAGAACGATGGAGAGCAATGGTTTAGGGAGGTCAGGATATTTTACTCTCTGTGTGTGGCTTAATGACAGATTTGCATACTGCTGTGAGACTACTATGTTCATTTTACACTTGTGAGCAGTAGAAACACATTTGACTGGATATCTTCTAACCTTGATACTATTATTTTAATCTTTATGTATTCAAACTAAGGGTCTTGTAGAGTAATCCCTAATGAATTAAGCTCTGAAGGTATTGTTTCATATTAAAGTAATTAACACAGTGCTGTCCTTGTGTTGAATCCTTCTTATATTGAATTGATGACATTAATTCCCATTATACCATTCATTGAACACATTTTTTTAAACCTATATATTGAATCCTGAGCCAAGTAACTTTGTGACCAAGACCTACCATCCTTAACTGTCACCAAAAGTCTTAGGCATTGTTCATCTGCTCGACAGCATTGCATCCAATGTCAGGAATGGAACCATGTAGCATGTGTAATGTAGGATCTATATATAAAGACAGCATCAGAAGATATTTATCTGGGACTGGATACATTTGATACATGATTATCTTGAGTTACAAGAATTCTCCTGCAATCACCTTGACTGCATTTATCACTTTAGCTGAAATGAGTTCTGTCGTGTGTAGATATCATATATTCCTTATCCATTGCTCTGTTATTGGATAGCAAGATCATGCCCTAACATAGATATTCCTGAAAAATGCTGCAATCAATACTGATGTGGAAAGCACTACCAGGTACAATTCCTTAGAATAGTATAGACAAGATATGTGATAGATCTGGTTATAGTGAGTAGAATACTTCACATTACACTCACTGACTTATTGGTGATTCCTCTGAACGCAATACTTGGAAGCCCCCTACTTTCACTTAACTCTCCACTTCTTCTATTCTCTAGCACCCTGAATGAACATTTTCCACCAGGACCTGGGTGCTCAAATGCAAGTAATGTCTAGAATGACAAGTCAAGTTGTCATGAATCTCCATGGCTCCTTCTACTATGTACAGTTAAGTTTCAGAGCCACAGACCTGTCTATCGCTGCATTAATCTGTTCAATTTCTTTCTAAGGTCTCCATCCATCCAAGGCATGACAATGGGGTGTTCACTTGATTCTGGAATAGAAAGCCCTGCTACCCTATTCTACCCCACTGCTCTAGCTCTCAATTCGATTGGACTCTTACTTTCATGAATTCCCTGAGTCTTGGATGACTGCTTTGTGCATGATCCAGTTCTGAGTACCAGGCAGCCATTTCACCACAACAGCAGCCACTGAGTCTCAGC
>NW_023411222.1:0-18061 GCF_903995425.1 Onychomys torridus
GCAAATAGGAGAAATAAGGGTGAATTAATTAATGCTGAATTACATTGCTTTTCATATCTGTTCCAATTTCCTCAACATCTATCGTATTATTTAAAATGTTTTTAGAGAGCATATTTTAACATTTTATTCATGGAAATTTGAAATTTGTACCTTAAAACAATTCAAATTCTTCACATCCAAGAAAAGAGTTACTCTTCAGATACTTGTAGGAAGATTTTCCAGCAACATCAATTTGAGGAAGGGAAATTTTTCCAAAAACATTATGGTACGCTTTTGCAGTGGATCTCCTGGAAGGAAAATAGCATGTGTAGATCTCATTTGGAAAACCTAAAATCATTTCATATTGTTGCATCTTTAATGTGAGAAAACTCAAATTTTCTTTGCTAAACTGTGATCATTTTTCATTGTGAGTATGCAAATATAAGACAAAAATAAAAATATTTCACCTTTTTGTAACCTTTAATGTGGATTTACTTGAAGCCTTATATAATCCAAACATTTCTAACAGACCTTTTAAAGTCACTTGGCTACTCCCTGGGAGTCCCCAGAGGCAAACCTTTCTGGATAGCCTTATTAAGAATCCTTGTCTTAAAACAATTAGTGTTAGAATAATTCGTGCTTCATACAGAACACATTACCTAGTTCCCAGAAAATACACTGGGATAGATCATGAAGAACATGCTCATAATTTCCCTGTAATTAATTTAATTATGTATCTCTTTAGTTACACAGTACATAGAGTTAGAGACAGCATTATAGTTTTTAAAAATGTTATAAAATAAAAATTATGAGTTATGATTAAAAACTCCTGCCATACCACCTGCATCAAATTTTTTCTCAATGCTTGTGTCAAAATATATTAGGATAAAAGATAACATGAGAAAAGAAGGACTGATTCTAGTTCATGGTTTTCAAATACAAGTGCATCATGCACAGATAGCATAGTTGTGGGTTCATGAAAGGCTGGTCACAGTGGACCTACAGTGAGAAGGCAGAAAGTGACAAGCTATACCACACTAATAATATTCTTCCCAGCTTCTTTGTTTCTGCCCAAGACTTAAATATAGAAAATATAGCCACCAACACCCAGAGTACATCCTCCCACCAACCTTAAGCCACACTGGAAATCTTCTCACTTAGAGACACTTGGTCTCTAAAGTTAAATTCTAAATCTCATCAAATTCACAATGAATATTAGCCATCTCCACATTATTCCATATCAACTTGATTTTCAAAGGCATAACTTTAAAGCATAACACTACACAGTGGTTCTTGTAGTATCATGTGCATGCATATGAAATGTATAATGTTTTTCAAGGCAGACATACTATGGCTTTGAGTTTCAGTGGACAATTAGATCATGTACAGATCATGAACTTAAAAACAGTTATTTTATTTTAAATTATGTCATTGTATGAGTTTGGCTTAGTAAGTACATGTGAGTGAGGATGACATCAGAATCCATTAGAGATCATTTGGGCTGGAGTTATGGGTAACTCTGCACACCCTAATATGAGTACTGAAAACACAATCTGCCTCCTCAGCAGGATGAGTATCAACTCTTAACAACTGAGTACATTACCAAGACTCTGGACCATAGACATTTTAATAATGTTGCAAGTGTTAAGACTTTAGGTATTTAGAGATTTATTAAATCAATTTAGCCTCATGAAATGAACATGAGACTTTCAGAAGTTTGGTATAATGTTATGCTTAAAAGTGATGCATTTGGGCAGCAAGTAGTCAAGGCATAGAGTTGAGATGGCCAATGTTTCTTGTTAATTTGTGTGAAATTTAATATCAACTAAGAAAAACTATTTGAGTATGTCTCTAAGGATATTTTCAGACAGGATTGACCTTAGTAGGAAGATGAAACCTGCATGTTGGTGACTCTTTCCTGGATTTATATCCTGGGAAGAAAAGAGAAGTTGACCAGAATACCATTACAGTGATATAGGTAGTCATTTTCTGCTTTCTGATTGTAGATACACTGTGACCAGTATTTTGTGATCCTGCAACTAAGCTTTTGCTGTCACTTGGATTATACCTGCAAACCATGAGCTAAAATCATCTTTCCTTTCTCATATTGACTTTTATCTAATATATTTTGGGAACCCATGAGAAAAGTAATTAACACAGGATGTATGAGTGGAGTGTCTATTCAAAGTTCCTAAATTTTGTATTTTGGAACATTTGTTTAAAACTTTAATGCTGTCTCCAATTCTATGCACTGTACAATTAAGAAAATACATAATTTAATTCTTGGGAAAATATTAGTAATTCTTCATGATGTATTGTAGTATATTATCATCAGGCTGAGTAACTTGGTATGTAAGAAATGGCAATTATTACAACACTAGCTATCTTAAGACATGCAGTCTTCATGAGGATATCCAGAAAGGTTCTCCTTTGTGGATGCCCAGGATGTAGCCACATGACTTAGAAATTCTTTTAGAAACAGTGTGATTAAGTGATATTTCAGATGAATCCACATCAATAATTATGAAAAGGAATAATATTTCCCTAGAGATTCTATTTGCTTTCTAGTGATAAGAAATTATTACAGTTTAGCTAAGAAACTTTTACTTTTCTTACAACTCTCAAGACACAACAGTGTCATGATCTCAGTGTTTCTAAAATGGGGGCTACATGTTCTATGTTCCTTTCAGATGATCCACTGCTGAATTGAACTCTAACATATGTGAAAACAATTCCTACCTCAAGTTGATCAGCTAGAAAATCTTCGTACATATATCTGAAGACTAACTCCTTTTTTAAGAACATGAAGAACCTGAAATGTTCTAAGTTTCAATTTTCAAATGGCAAATGATAAAATATTGTATCTGAAACAATTTTTAAAACATTTTAGATATAGAGGAAATTGGGACAGGTATTAAAGCAACGTAATTTAGCAGTGATCAATTCACAGTTAACTTTTCCTGTTGATTTTTTCTGTATTTCTCTAACCTTAATTCTGTTGGAATAGCCTGATAAAAGGTCCTGAATCATAGCTCTTTACCAAAATTCTTCCCACACACAGACAGGTTTCTCTATATGTTGTCTAAATGGGATCTCCTTGTGTTTCATTACAGCTGTTTTCTAAAGTGCCAATCTCCAGAGATCTTTGTTGTGTATTTTTTCCTGTGAATTTTGGTTGAAAGCCCTTACTCTCAAGTAAGTAGATAACTGACTAATCTGTAAACCAAGAACTTTTATTGTTCTAAAGCATTCCATATGAAGAATTTTTCTGTTATTTAGTAGAATGCTTGTGCATGCTTATCTTTGAGTTCCCCAGTACATAATAAAATGCACCAATAATCTCTACATTACTTTCTATAATATAGTCAATTCAACACCACACACACCACACACACCACACACACACACACACACACCAGAGAGAGAGAGAGAGACCAAAGATTTGTCTCTTTTTTTTTTCAAGTTTGCATTGCCTTTTTAATAGTTGGGTTATTTTCCAATATCCCTTGGAAATGACACCTGTTTCTTCAGGATCGTTGTTCAGATGGCATGAGGTAACATGTGAAATATCCCTCACCCAATGGCTGGCCGGATAATTGTCCTCTTTGGCTCCTGCCATGACTGATGTTCTTTGGTCAGGTCATTCCATGCGCTGGCCCATTTTGAACACTGCAGGGGGGCATGGAACAGGCTTTGTAGTGTGATCCTTTGCTTCTCTGCCCCTCTCCCCCCCCCACCCCATTGCTTGCAGATTGCTGTTTTAAATCTGCTTCCCTCGGAATCTTAGGTTAGCTGAAAACTAACTAAGTCACACACCCCTTGTCACCCGTACATTCCAGAGGGTAGCATTTCTTTCTCCTCTGTAAATAGATAATAGTGACATCGTCTATTTTTTTCCCCACTTAAATTTTTACTTTGTACTTCTTTCCTGTGGCATCCAGACTGTTCACCTCCATGGCCAACCTGACCTAGCCAGAAGAATGCTTTGTGGCCTGACAAGATCCAGATAAAACGTCTTGAGGTTGCTGTTCATGTGAATGCCATTCCGAGAAACCAAGAGACCACAAGATAGAATTCAGTTTCCTTTCCATGCACCAGGACTGAAGTCAAACATTTTCTTGGCTTTTATTTAAGCGAAAGCAGATGAGGACAGCAGCAAAGAATGACTGTTAGCAAGTAGTTTCTAAACTTTTAAATCTCTTTGCCCTGGAGGACAAATGTCAGTTGGACAGGGAACTGTTCAGGCCTGGTATCTAAACCTGTGTTATTTGTTCTTGGTAAATGACAGTCACAGAAGAAGTCTGGCCTCGGAGAACTGACTGAGGGAGCGATCTGGGCATGGCACTGAGGTAGTTCACTGGGTAGACTGCCTGTTAGCAGTGGACAGTGAGGTCACTGATTTCAGACCGGGCTGAAGTTTGGTTGACTTCCCAGTCATGTGAAAAGGTCCAAATCTTGTCTGTTTCCAGCCAGTTTTAGCAGAATTTCTTTTAATATCTAACCACAGAGAAGCTGCAGGATGCTGTTTTGCATACACTTTGTTTGTAAATATAAGCTCTGGAGACAGACAACCCGCCTTGCTTAGATCTCAGCCCTGGCACAGGTGAAAGGCGTGTCTCGTTTTCTTCACCATAAAAAGAAGCTGGTTGTTCCTGCTTCCTGGGATTGTTGTCAGCACTGTTAACGCGGCTGCATTCAGTACTGGCAGCGTCTCAGAGTCACTCATGGAAACAATACACTTTCTTCCAGGGAATTCCTAAAAGTTCGCAAGAAATTTTCCAGCCGGGCGGTGGTGGTGGCACAAGCCTTTAATCCCAGCACTCATGAGTCAGAGCCAGGCAGATCTCTGTGAGTTCAAGGTCAGCCTGATTTATAGAGTGAGATCCAGGACAGGCACCAAAGCTATACAGAGAAATCCTGTCTCAAAAAAAAAAAAAAAAATCTTTTGGTCTGGGTCAAGCATGGTCACACAGGCCTTTAATCTCAGCCCTCAGGAGGCAGAGCCAGGTGGATCTCTGTGAGCTCAAGACCAGTTGGGTCTACATAGTGAGACCCTGTCTCGAAAAACACAAAAATCTTTTTGTCTAAGAACACTTATGTAACACGGATGTAGATATTGGCAAGTATTTCTATGTCTAGCCTTGCAATTTGAGGAACATTATTTAAAATTAACAAAATGAAAAGCAATTGTGTTAGTTATAAATAAGATCCACATCAAATTTTACATCTTAATTTTTTTTAAGATTTTAAGCAGTTGATTAGATAGATCTTTAATGTGAGCATTAAATGTCACATGGTAGAAGTTGTGTATTTTAGTCATTAAAATGTTTTCTTTAACAGAGATCTATCCATAACACATTTTGAGTCCACTTTTGTGTAGAGTGTGCACTGAGGATCCGCTTCAATGTGTTGTTTGCAAGCTACTCAAGCATGGGAACACCTAGATGTCTAAATTGTGCAACACAATTTGGTAATTTTGTACCTTTGTAATTGATATCAAAGGCCATCCTGAGCTGCTGCTTTTGTGAAAGACCAAATGCAATGCTTGTGAGTCAGTCTCTGGATTTTACTGGCTGTTCCACTAAGTCATATGCCTGTCTCTTGGCCAGTTCCATGATCAAGATAACTAGAAAACTTTCAAAAGTGCAGTTTTGAAAGTGGTGGACTCTACTATATTGTTCTATGCCATGAGGAGATTTTCATTTTAAGTGGACAGTTTAAAAACCTCTCTGTTTTTCAACATAAATTAAGTTCAACTGTATTTAAAGACCACTGTGACTAGACTCAAATGGGTTTATCAATGTGAAGGATTAGAAAAGCTTTTCCAGACCTGGAGAGGTAGCTCAGTGGGTAAAGTGGTTGTCCCACAGCATGAGGATGTGAGTTCAAATCCCCACACCCCACACAGTTAGATGCAGTAGTACAGGTTTGTATTCCAGTCTTCCTACAGGGAAATGAGAGATGGAGATAAGACCAGCTAGCCTGACATATATAGCCATGGACTTCAAAGAGCCTGTGTTTCAAAACAAGGTGGAAGATGGGAACCAACATGCCAGGCTGTTCTTTGATGTGAGTTTCATGCCACATGTTTGCTTGTACATCCACAGACAGACAGACAGACAGACACAAAGACAGTTTTCCCAGATGTTTTACTACACATTTTACCCACTGAGCCATCATCTCTCAAGCCCCAAGAAACTTTTAAAAAATATTTATTTACTTATGAACTTTATGCATATGAGTGCTCTATTTGCATGTATACCTGCATGCCAGACGAGGGCATCAGATCCCATTAGAGATGGTCATGAGTCACCATGTGGTTGCTGGGACTTGAACTCAGGTCCTCTGGAAGAGCAGCCAGTGCTCTTAACCACTAAGCCATCTCGCCAGGCCCTAAGAAACTTTTCTTAATCCAAGTTAGAATTAGGAATACTTTTTGGCAAGGGGAACCAATAAAATCATTACATGGGTGGACTTTTAACAGTCTGCTTCAGGAAGTATCAATGTGTGTTATAACTATGCAGGACATGAGCTTGGGGTCCTGAATTGTGACATCCAAGACCCTCATGAGCTGCTGCCTCTGTGTAGGCCTCAGCCTCTGCCTGCAGTGGGAGAGGTCAGCTGCATGACCTTTAAAGGCCTTTCAACCTTAACATTCATCACCTCAATTTCTAACTCCCTACACTGTAGAAACCAGTGGTTTTCACACATGAGGTAGGTGTGAAAAGAAGCACAAGCCTTGGCTCAATCCCTGGATAAATATCATTGCTCTCAACCTCTACATTCTGTGAAATATGTCCTTCTATTTGCTTCTCTAATCTTCAAATACTGAAGTGAAATATGTCATTAAGGTCCCTTAACCTCCCATTAACAGCGCTTGGGAGGCAGAGGCAGGTGAGTCTCTTTGAGTTCGAGGCCAGCCTGGTCTACAGTGGACAACCAGGGCTACACACAGAAACCCTGTCTCAGAAATAAAAGAAAAAAAGAAAAAGAAGAAAAAGGAAGTACGGAAGGAAGAAAGGAAGGATGATAACAGATTTGTCTTTCAAAGTAGTTAAGTAAATAACTTTGACATAGTAACCAACAATATAGTTTGAACACAAAATAGTTTCATCAGAGAATATCATATACTATTATATTAAAAGTTAAGTTTTGGGGTTGGAGAGATGGTTCAGTGGTTAAAAGCACGAGCTGTTCTTCCAGAGATCTTGAGTTTAATTCCTAGCAAACACATGGTGATTTACAATCATGTATAATGGGATCTGATGTCCTCTTCTGGTAGAGCACTTATAAATACACAAAATAAAATAAATACAACTTTAAAAAGGTGAATTAATAGGTGAAATAGGCCAGGTGGTGGGGCAACACACCTTTAATCCCAGCACTCTGGAGACAGAACCAGTTGGATCTCTGTGAGTTCGAGACCAGCCTGGGCTACCAAGTGAGTTCCAGGAAAAGGGGGCAAAGCTACACAGAGAAACCCTGTCTCAAAAAACCAAAAAAAAAAAAAAAAGTGAAATAAAATTAAAATATGACATGGTAAAGAACAATACACAAGAAAAATGAATATTTTGTTTTAGTTACTTTAAGGGAATGCAATGCCACAAGGAGCCTGGCCTTAGAAAGTCACAACACATTAGGGATAACTGATCTCCACAGATACCAAACAGTAAACACAATAGTGAAAGATAGGAAAGGAATTTCATCAATATAATTGTGTTGGATAGGCTTGTCTTTAGAACTATTGAATAGAACACCAATATTAAACAGAAAAAGGAGCTAATGAACTACCTGTGTTGAACAGACTGTCTCAGAAAAAGAAAAGACAAATTGGAAACATTTTAGTTAAATTATCTTTTCATCAGTATTGAAGAGAGGTGTAAATTTGGGATAGACCACCATTCAAACTTATTCTCAGAGTTGGGGAACAATTGTCTCGAAGTTAAACAGAATCAAACCCAAACAAAATAATTGGAGATATGTCAAGCTTTTATCCTACCCTTTGCTATCCATTAGGCTATTACAAGACTTTAGATAAAGCAGCATGTATGTGTCTTATAGTTTTCTTATGATTGCCATTGAAGTGTTTTAAGAGTTGACAATGTTCAGTAAATAGGACCCACTTCTGTTACCCAAACTCATAGTGATCTTATACAAAGGCAAGGTTTAGGCTATGGGATTAAAGGAAACCTTTAAACTTTATTTTTACAATTTTTGTATTATTTTTTTCACTTCATTCATTTGTTTATGCTTATTGATACATACTAATAATACATGATATGGAGTAATGAAATCCTTGGATACATGTGTAAATTAGGTAATGACCACATTGAGATAATTTTATACTTATCTTCTTAATCACCTATCATGCTTCTACAGTCCAAACATTCAAAATTCTTACTAAAGTAAATTTAAATATATGCTATATACATAAAAGAATTAATTCATTACTACATAAATGGAAACAAGTCCAAACTAAAACCATAAAATTTCTTCCTAAAGTTATTATGAAGATATCCAAAAAATAACACAAGACTAGTTTATATCACACCTTGTTCATGCAACTCAGATTTATTTTAAAACAGTGGTGAATTAAGATTTATATATTTTATATCTCAATTTTCAGTATCATTTTTTCTTTTTATTATTATTATAATTATTATTACATTTATGTTTTAATTTTACACATCAGCCATGTGTACCCCTATCCTCTCCCATCTTGTCCCCGACCCCACCTTTCCCTCCATTCCCATCTCCTCCAGGGCCAAGACTCCCCTGGGGATTAATTTAAACCTGGGGATTCAGTACAGGCAGGATCAGTGCCCTCCTTCTAGGTTGAGGAAAGTGTCCCTGTATAAACCCAAGGTTCCAAACAGCCAGCTCATGCACTAAGGACAAGTCCCAGTCCCACAGCCTGGATGCCTCCCAAACAGTTCAAGCTATTCAATTGTCTCACTTATCCAGAGGGCCTGATCCAGCTGGGGCCTCCACAGACTTTGGTTCATAATTCATTGTGTTTCCATTTGTTTGGCTATTTGTCCCTGTGCATTTTCCAATCTTGGTCTCAACAATTCATGCTCTTACAGTCTCTCTTCTTTCTCGACAAATGGACACCTGGAGCTCCACCTAGGGCCTGGCTGAGGATCTCTGCATCCACTTCCATCAGTCATTGGATGAGAGTTCCAGCACAACTGTTAGGGTATTTGGCCATCTGATCACCAGACTAGGTCAGATCAGGCTTTCTCTTGACCATTGCCAGCAGTCTACAGAGGATATATCATTGTGGATTTCTGGGGACCTCTTGAGCACTCTGTCTATTCCTATTCTCATGTGGTCTTCATTTATCATGGTCTATTATTCCTTGTTCTTCCTTTCTGTTCTTGATCTCCTGCTCCCCTAAGCTTTCTTTCCCTCCAAACGTGCCCTTCGTTACTCCCACTGTCATCCAGGTTGTTCATGTAGATCTCATCCATTTCTCTGTCATTGGGTGATCCCTGCGTCTTTCCTAGGGTCCCATTTTCTAGGTAGCCTCCCTGGAGGTGTGTTGCAGTCTAGTCATCTTTGTTTTACATCTAGTATCCTCCTATGAGTGAGTACATACCATGTTTGTCCTTCTGAGTCTGGGTTACCTCACTCAGGATGATTTTTTTCTAGATCCTTCCATTTGCCTGCAAACCTCATGATGTCATTGTTTTTCTCTGCTGAGTAGTACTCCATTATGTATATGTACCACATTTTCTTTATCCATTCTTCAGTTGAAGGGCATCTAGGTTGTTATCAGGTTCTGGCTACTACAAACAATACTGATATGAACATAGCTGAGCAAATACCCTGGTATGGTTGAGTATTCCTTGGGTATATGCCCAAGAGTGCTACAGCTGGGTCTTGGGGGAGATGGATTCCCAATTTTTTAAGGAGGTACCATATTGATTTCCAAAGTGGCTATACAAGCTTGCCTTCCCACCAGCAGTGCAGGAGAGTTCCCCTTGCTCCACATCCTCTCCAGCATAAGCTGTCTTCTGTGCTTTTGATCTTAGCCATTCTGACAGGTGTAAGGTGGTATCTCAGAGTCGTTTTGATTTGCATTTCCTGGATAATTAGGGATGTTGAGCAATTCCTTACATGTCTTTCAGCCATTTGAACTTCCTCTGTTGAGAATTCTCTGTTTAGATCTATAGCCCATTTCTTAACTGCACTGTTGGGCATTTTGATGTCTAATTTCTTGAGTTCTTTATATATTCTGGATATCAGCCCTCTGTCAGATATGGGGTTGGTGAAGACCTTTTCCCATTCTGTAGGCTGTTGCTTTGTCTTGTTGACTGTGTCCTTTGCTCTACAAAAGCTTCTCAGTTTCAACAGGTCCCATTGATTGATTGTTTCTCTCAGTGTCTTGCTACTGGTGTTATATTTAGAAAGTGATCTCCTGTGCCAATGCATTCAAGACTACTTCCTACTTTCTCTTCTATCAGGTTCAGAGTAACTGGATTTATGTTGAGGTCTTTGATCCACTTGGACTTAAGTTTTGTGCATGGTGATAGATATGGATCTATTTGCAGCCTGCTACACATTGACATCCAGTTATGCCAGCACCATTTGTTGAAGATGCTTTCTTTTTTCCATTGTACATTTTTGGCTTCTTTGTCAGAAATTATATGCTCATAAGTCTGTGGGTTAATGTCAGGGTCTTCAATTTGATTCCATTGGTCTACATGTCCGTTTTTATGCCAGTACTAAGCTGTTTTTATTATGGTAGCTCTATAGTAGAGCTTGAGGTCGGGGATTGTGATGCCTCCAGAGGTGGTTTTATTGTACAGGATTCTTTTGGCTATCCTGGGTTTTTTGTTTTTCCATATGAAGTTGAGTATTATTCTTTCCAGATCTGTGAAGAATTGTGTTTGTAATTTGATGGGGATTGCATTGAATATGTAGATTGCTTCTGGTAAGATGGCCATTTTTTATGATGTTAATCCTGCCTATCCATGAGCATGGGAGATCTTTCCATTTTCTGACATCTTCTTCAATTTCTTTTTTCAGGGACTTAAAATTCTTGTCATACAGATCCTTCACATGCTTAGTTAGAGTAACACCAAGGCATTTTATATCATTTGTGGCTATTGTAAATGGTGATGTATCTCTGAATTCCGTCTCAGCCTGTTTGTCTATTGTATATAGGAGAGCTACTGGATTTTTTTTAGTTGATTTTGTATCCTGCTATGTTGCTGAAGGTTTTAATTAGTTGTATCAGTTCCTTGTTTGAATTTTTGGGGTCATTCATGTATACTATCATGTGATCTGCAAATAGGGAAAGCTTGACTTCTGCCTTTCCACTTGTATCCCTTAATCTCCTTATGTTGTTTTATACATCAGGCTAGAACTTCAAGTACTATATTGAATAAGTAGGTGGAGAGGGGACAGCCTTGCCTTGTTCCTGATTTTAGTGGTATTGCTTTGAGTTTCTCTCCATTTAATTTGATGTTGGCTTTTAGCTTGCTGTAGATTACCTTTATTATGTTTAGGTATGTTCCCTGTATTCCTGATTGCTCCAAGACCTTTATCATGAAGGGGTGTTAGATTGTGTCAAATGCCTTTTCTCCATCTAGTGAGATGATCATGTGGTTCTTTTTCTTTGAGTTTGTTTATATGGTGTATTACATTGATGGACTTTCTTATTTTGAACCACCCTTGCATCCCTGGGATGAAGCCTACTTGATCATGGTGGATAATTGTTTTGATGTGTTCTTGGAGTCGGTTTGCCAGTATTTTATTGAGAATTTTTGCATTGATGTTCATGAGGGAGATTGGTCTGTAGTTTGCAAGGGCTTTCAGGTATGCTCTCAAGTTACTAGCGTGAGATTTTTCCAGCTTCTTTATGTGGGCATTTAGTGCTATCAGTTTCTCTCTTAGCACTGTTTTCATAGTGTCCAATAAGTTTGGGTATGTGGTGTATTCATTTTCATTGATCTCTAGGAAGTCTTTAATTTCTGTCTTTATTTATTCCTTAATCCATTGGTGATTCAGTTGAGCATTATTCAGTTTCCATGAGATTGTAGGATTTCTGTAGTTTTTTCTGTTGTTGAAATCTAACTTTAAACCATGGTGGTCCAATAGAACCCAGGAGGTTATTCCAATTGTTTTGTATCTGTTGTGATTTGCTTTGGTGGCCCAGTATATGGCTGATTGTAGAGAAGGTTCCATGGGGCGCTGAGAAAAATATATATTCTTTTTTGTACGGGGGGAATGTTCTGTAGATATCAATTAAGTCCATTTGAGCCATAACATCAGTTAAGATCATTATTTCTCTGTTAAGTTTCAATTTTGGCAGACCTATCCATAGGTGAAAGTGGGTTGTTGAAGTCTCTCACTATTAATGTGTGGGGTTTTATATGTGATTTAATCTTTAGTAAAGTTTCTTTTACATATGTGGGTGCCCTTGTGTTTGGGGTATAAATGTTCTAAATTGAGACTTCATCTTGGTGGATCTTTCCTGCCATGAGTATGTAATGTCCTTCGTCATCTCTTTTGATTGATTTTAGTTTGAAGTCTATTTTGCTGGATATTAGGATGGCTACACCAGCTTGCTTCTTAAGACCATTTGATTGGAAAGTCTTTTCCCAGCCTCTTATTCTTAGGAGGTGTCTGTCTTTGAATTTGAGGTGTGTTTCTTGTATGCAGCAGAAAGATGGGTCCTGTTTTTGTATCCATTCTGTTAGTCTGTGTCTTTTTATAGGTGAATTAAGTCCATTGATATTAAGGGATATTAATGACCATTGATTGTTCATTCCTGTTATTATTTTTATTTTTTGGTGGTAGTGTGTGTGTACTTCTCTTCTTTGGGGTTTACTCCTCTGGTGTTATCTATTGCCTGTGTTTTCATGGGTGTATCTGCCTTCATTAGGTTGGAATTTTGCTTCTAGTGCTTTCTGTAGGGCTGGGTTTGTGGGATAAGTATTGTTTAAATCTGGTTTTGTCTTGGAAGGTCTTCTTCACTCCATCTATGATGATTGGAAGTTTTGCTGGGTATATTAGTCTAGGCTGGCATCCATGGTCTCTTAGTGTCTGCATTACATCTTTCCAGGTCCTTCTGCCTTTCAAAGTCTCCATTGAGAATTCAGGTGTTTATTCTGATGGGTTTGCCTTTATAAGTCACTTGGCATTTTTCTTTGCTGCCCTTAATATACTTTCTTTATTATGTACGTTTATTTGTTTAATTATCATGTGGCAAGGGGACTTTTTTGGGGTGTCCTAGTCTGTTTGGTGTTCTGTAGGCTTCTTGTATTTTCATAGGCATTTCCTTCTTTAAGTTGGAAAAGTTTCTTCTATGATCTTGTTAAATATATTTTCTGTGCCTTTGAGTTGGTATTCTCCTCCTCTATCCCTATTATTGTAGGTTTGGTATTTTCATGGTCCCAAACTTCTTGGGCATTTTGGGTCATGACTTTGTTGGTTTTAGTGTTTTCTTTGACTTATGAATCTATTTCTTCTAACGTATCTTCAACACCAGAGATCCTCTCTTTCATGTCTTTCATTCTGTTGGTTATACTTGCATATGAAGTTCCTGTTTGTTTTCTCAGATTTTCTATTTCCAGTATTCCTTCTGCTAGTGTCTTCTTAATTTTTTTCTATTTCCCTCTTCAGGTCTTGGACTGTCTCCCTTGCTTTTTCATGATTTTCTTTCAGGGATTCACTGTTTTCTTCTGCTTTAATTGTCCTTTCCTCTAGATTTTTATAGCGTTCGTCCCATTTTTTGTTTGTCTGTTCCTCCATTTTATTTTTGATTTCTTCTATATAAGGCTCTAGCCTCTTCATGATGTTACTTATAAGGTTGTTTTCTTCTTCTTCTTACATTCCATGATGTTCAGGTCTAGCTGTTGGAGAAGGGCTAGGCTCTGGTGATGCTGTATTGCTCTTTATTTTGTTGTATGTACTTCTGCCTTGATGTCTGCCCATCTCCTCTTGGGTTCGTTCTTGGTCTTCTCAGTGTACTTGGTCCAGACGCAGCTGACAGATTTAGAGAGCCTCTCTCTGGTCCAGATGGAAACTCTGGGCCAGATGGGAGCTCTGGTCCAGATGTGAGTGCAGGCCGGATAGGAACTGGGGGCTGGACTCTTGAGTCTCAGGAAGTATCTGGGGTCCCCTTATCTTGTCCAGATGCGAGTTCTAGGACAGGATGGAAGCTCTGGTCTAGATGGGACTTCCAGGGTTGATGGGAGCTGGGGGCTCTCTGGTCCAGATATGAGTTCCAGGGTGGATTGGAGCTGGGTGCTGGTCTCTGAGTCTCAGGAAGTGTCTGTGGTCTCTGGCAAATGGGTATGGGGGCAGGGTGTGGAGACTGCAGGGTCTGCCTGCAGTCTTGGAAAAGGGGAGCCTTCCAGCAGGGCCTGGGGAATGGCCAGAAACTGGTGCCAAGTTGGGCAGGTCCTCCTGGAATAGCTGGTGCCCAGGGGAGGGACCCAGGGCCAGTTGCCTCTCTGACTATAACCCCAGGCACACACCTGTGGTCCAGATTGGAGTTTCAGGGTGGATGGGATCTGGGGGCTGGTCTCTGAGTCTCAGGAAGTGGTGGGGGTCTTGGGCAGATTGGTGTGGGGGCAGGGCGTGGAGACTGCAGGGTCTTCCTGCAGTCTTGAAAAAAGGGAGCCTTCCTACAGGGCCTGAAGAATGGCTGGAAACTGAGGCCAAGTTGGGCAGTTACTCCTGGGATGGGTGGTGCCCAGGGGTGGGACCCAGAGGTGGATGCCTCTCTGACTACAACCCCAGGCACTCACCTATGGTACAGATGGGAGTTCCAGGGCAGGATAGAAGGTGGGGGCTGGTTTCTAAGTCTCAGGAAATGGATGGGGTCTCCCGCAGATGGGTGTGGGGGCAGGGCATGGAGGTTTTAGGGTACACCATTGGGTCTTGGAGAGGGGAACCTTCCCGGTGGGGATGGGGGATCCTGCCCTATGGCCAGAACCTAAGGCCCAGTTGGTCAGGTCTTCCCTGGAGTGGCTGATGCCCTGCTTTGACCCAAGTGCAGGCCTCTCTGGGGTGTGACCCCAGGCACTCACCTCTGGTCCAGGTGGGAGTTGCAGGGCAGGATGGAAGCTGGGGGCTGGTCTCTGATTCTCAGGAAGTAGCTGGGGTCTAGGGCAAATCGGTGTGGGGACAGGGTGTGGAGACTGCAGGGTCTGCCTGCAGTCTTGCAAAAAGGGAGCCTTCCTGCAGGGCCTGCCTAATGGCCAGAAACTGGGGCCAAGTTGGGCAGGTCCTCCCAGGATGGCTGGTGCCCAGGGGTGGAACCCAGAAGGTCTCTCTGACTACAACCCCAGGCACTCACCTCTGGCCCAGATGGGAGTTCCGGGGCAGATGTGAGCTGGGGGCTGGTCTCTGCAATTTTATATCTCAATTTAAAAACTCACATAGTATGTTTAGAGCCTTAAGGAAAACATGGGGATGAAAGAGAGAGAGAGAGAGAGAGAGAGAGAGAGAGAAAGAGGTGAAAGAACAATTAGAAAGGAGTGAAGGAGAGAGAAAGGGAGAGAGGAGAAACGGATGAAACAGAAGGGAGAGTGGAGTAGGAAGTAGTGTAAGAGGGTGGGATGAAGAAAGGACAACTGTATGCAAATGTGGTAGTACTTTTGGTAGTTTCTTGGCTCATTTGCTACTCAGAGGTTAAAAGCTGGTCCTGTTCATGCTAAGAATTTGAATTTTTTTTCCCAACACCCACTTTAAGCTACACAGAACATCACACCAGCTGCAATAATTTTTCTGGCCTCTGAGGGCATTCTCAGTCACAAGTACTCACCACCTCAAACACATATGTAGAACATAATTCAAAATAAATTAAATATAATAGCCAAATAAAATAAATGATAAATTGTTATGTGTATAATCCATTTTTTTCTGGAAATTCAGATAAATCTCTGGTGTGTCCATAAATATTAAAACACAAATTATATATTCCATATATGCCATAGCACAAACCAAACATTTCCATTATGAAACAGAAAAGTAAGAAAATAACAAGGATAGATTATGTCAAATCACGACTAAAATTGAGGAGGGAAAAACGAAAGTTTCAGCTTTTCATCTAGCATCTGGGTATTATGATGGAATCATCTGCAGCCCTCTAGTCTTGGGCCATCATCCGATATATCCAGTTCTGCAAGTTTTAGTTCAGGTGACTTTTTAAATCTTTCTCTATAACACATCTACAGAATTCTTTTCTAGACACTTCATGATCTTGGTGTTTCCAGTGTCCTAGGGTTCAATACATCATAAGATTTAGTATCTTAGTTCACACTACAGCCCTTCTAAGAGGAAATCTATATAAACCTGTCACACATTGTCTGGCTTCTGCAGCTTTCAGAATCCTTGACTTATGACTCCATCACCCTTTATTTTAGTATACTTCATTCCAACAAAACCAGTATCATGTTTGTGGCACTGGTGAGTTCTACTGTGAACTCAGATGTAGTCTGGACACTCAAATACAGTTTCCAATGGCCTCAGTATGCCTTTGATGCTGATACTGGGGAATATTTCATCAAGTGAGAATTTTGCAGCTAAGAACCACTAAAACATTTTTAGTAGAGGGTCTTTTCCTTTCAATAATTTACTCGCTAACAAGTTGATAGGTGGCATTTTAATTTCAAATGACCTTCTTATTTTTCCATGTATGTAATGGCATTTACATTTAATGGAACTAATTCAAGAAGTTTTTTTCTGCCATGTCAGTACCTACAATGTTAAATTTCCACACACTCATTCCTTACCTATTTGCATAGTTTTATATCTTACAGACATGTCTTGCCATAGGCTTGACTAAAAGTCCTGATCAGTAACCACACCACTCCTGAATGTCATGCTTTCCTATGGTCCTATGCTAAAAGAACTTAGTCTAATACTATTGAATTCAGTCTGACTTAACATTTTATGATGTGGGAAGACTGAATGGAGCTTCATTGTCAGACTATAACAAAAAAATGCTTTGAGTTTAGTTTATCAACCAATAGAGCTCATGTTTCCCTTATGCAGCCTTATGAGCTAAATCTCCATTGTTTTCCTTTCTCTAGGAATTCTGCCCAATGGAACTCCAACAACAATGACCAATTTAGCTCTAAATTCACAGACTTCTCTAAAGCACAGCTCTAAATTCTTCCACTTTCCTTCTGAAAATCAAATCTAAAATATTCAGAAAAAGATATGAAGGTCTCACAGCAAAAAACCATGTTCTGAATTAATTACATTTCTTAGTACTGTAACTAATACTCAAAACAATAATATAATAAAGGTAATGCTTATTTGCTTCCTGGTTTGCTGATACATCCACCATCACATGGAAAGGATGCTGAAAGGGCCATGAAGTATGTGGTCACAATGCATCTGTTATTAAAAAGCAAAGGAAGATGAATTCTCTCACTCCTATTCCTCCTCACTTTGATTCAGTATGGGATCCCAGTGCACAGAATTGAGTCACACCAATTGGGTGGATCTTCCAGCTCATAAAAACCTCTTGAAAATGTATTCAGAAGTTTGTGTCTCATATGATCACTATCCAACAATAACAGCAAAACTATTCTTAATGACTTCTCATCTTAGTGACTTTGACTCAGAGGTTTTAGGTAGAAAACCATGATATTAATATATTCAAATATTTGGTAGTATAGAAACTTGCAATGCCTAGGGAAAAACTTAGTCAATCATCAAAGTCAGTTAGCATGTAAAGGAAAATTAATCATGATGGTCATTTACTGTTTGGTTACTTGTTCCATAACAGATTTTAAAAGTGTTATTTAAAAACATTTAGTGATGTTCTTCAAAGACAGTTTTACCTTTAGCAAACAGTAAGAGCTACTGGCAAGACAGTTCATATCTCCTAATGGAGAGCTTTTGCTAGGATGCTCTTATATGGACATAGTATTAAAATGATCTATAATTCCTTATGGTTGTTCCCATTGATCAATGCATCTCTCAAACATCATCAGATAAGTTTATATTTATAGTAGAAGGTGATTAGCACAGATAATTCAAACTGGTCAAGGTAAAGAGAATGAGGTTCTACAGAATACCCAACACTAAGGGAACAAATATACCACATCCT